>NC_054538.1:1731243-1761243 GCF_017654505.1 Polyodon spathula | reverse complement strand
ACAAAGCACTTTACAGTGGTAGGCTGTAAACTGTGCATTATATGAACTGGTGACCTTCTGGTTACAAGCCCTGGACTTTAAACATTGGACCACACTGCATCTTACTATGACTTTGTTGCAACTAATTGTGGCTTGTTTTACAATGCTTTAATATTTGGTATGCTTTTACCACAGTATATTGCAGTAAGGATCCTGGCCATAAGACAGAGTTAAGCAGTAGATAGTTCTTGTATTGCACAAAGAAGGAAAAACACTGAGTGAAATAGCGTGCATCATTTGGTTTTCAAGGTGTGGTATCTGAAGCATCATCTGTAATTGACAAACCCAAGACTGGAAACCAAAAAGCTGTCTAACAAGGATGAGCAATACTGAAGATAATATCCTTAAAAAACAGAAAGAAGACAAGAATTGAATTGACAATGAACTGGCAGAAGGTCACTCTTGACATCAAGATTTACATTATGTGTTGCAGTAAGAATACCTCTGTTAAGAAATGGGAACAAGACTAAAAGGCTAAAATATGCACAACAACACAGGAATTGGACTATAGAACAATGGTCAGAGGTACTTTGGACTGTTGATGGATGTACAACGACACCTGTGCCTTCTGCCAGTTCTGTTGTCAATTCAATGCTTGGATATATATTGTGGCAGAGGGGGAGGATAAAGGAAAAATGTAGTCTATGGGGTTTGAAACACAACTACATCTCCCAGAATACCAAGAAGCGCTAACTAAACTTTAAATGTCTTAAACTATAAGCTGGACCATTTTACCAAGCAAGTTTTCTTCCAGGACAACCTTGTACTTGGCTTGATTCATGCCAAAGCTGCCTGATTCCAGCCTTGCTGAAGCACCCCCCAGATCATCACCGATCCTCCACCACATTTCACAGTGGGTGCGAGACACTGTGGCTTGTAGGCCTCTCCAGGTCTCCGTCTAACCATTAGATGACTAGGTGTTGTGCAAAGCTGAAAATTGGACTCATCTGGGGGTGCTTCAGCAAGGCTGGAATCGGGCAGATTTGTCTTTGTGAAGGACGCATGAATCAAGCCAAGTACAAGGTTGTCCTGGAAAAAAACTTGCTTCCTTCTGCTCTGACAATGTTCCCCAACTCTGAGGATTGTTTTTTCCAGCAGGACAATGCTCCATGCCACACAGCCAGGTCAATCAAGGTGTGGATGGAGGACCACCAGATCAAGACCCTGTCATGGCCAGCCCAATCTCCAGACCTGAACCCCATTGAAAACCTCTGGAATGTGATCAAGAGGAAGATGGATGGTCACAAGCCATCAAACAAAGCCGAGCTGCTTGAATTTTTGCGCCAGGAGTGGCATAAAGTCGCCCAACATCAATGTGAAAGACTGGTGGAGAGCATGCCAAGATGCATGAAAGCTGTGCTTGAAAATCAGGGTTATTCCACCAAGTATTGATTTCTGAACTCTTCCTAAGTTAAAACATTAGTATTGTGTTGTTTAAAAATGAATCTGAACTTATTTTCTTTGCATTATTCGAGGTCTGACAACACTGCTTCTTTTTTGTTATTTTGACCAGTTGTCATTTTCTGCAAATAAATGCTCTAAAAACAGAATAAAACAAAAATGTTCATTTTACCCAAACACATACCTATAAATAGTAAAACCAGAGAAACTGATAATTTTGCAGTGGTCTCTTAATTTTTTCCAGAGCTATATATATATATATATATATATATATATATATATATATATATATATATATATATATATATATATATATTATATTTCATTTATCTACACATCCTACCCCATAACTTCCAAGTGAAAAAAATATTTTAGAATTTGTAGAAAACTAATTAAAAATAAAAACTGAAATAGCTTTCCAACCACCAACCTTGTAATAACAATCTTAAATTAGCTCAGGTGTAACTAATCGCCTTCAAAATAAAACACCAAGTTAAGTGTCCTCCACCTGTGTTAAATTGTAGTGATTCACATGATTTCAGGACAAAGTTGTTGAAAGGCAGAGATCAGGGGATGGGTATAAAAAAAATCTCAAAGGCCTTGAATATCCCTTGGAGCACGGTCAAGACGATTATTAAGAAGTGGAAGGTGTATGGCACCACCAAGAACCTGCCTAGATCAGGTCGTCCCTTCAAACTAGATTACATCGTGCAAGAAGGAGACTGATCAGAGAGTCTACCAAGAGGCCACTGGCAACTTTACAAGAGCTACAGGCTTTTATGGCCAAGACTGGTCAAAGTGTGCATGTGATAACAATATCCCAAGCACTCCACAAATCTGGCCTGTATGGTAGGGTGGCAAGAAGGAAGCCATTACTCAAGAAAGCCCACCTTGAATCCTGTTTGAAGTACGCAAAAAAACACTCAGGGAATTCTGTAGCCATGTGGCAAAAAGTTTTGTGGTCTGACGAAACTAAAATGGAACTTTTTGGCCTAAATGCAAATCGTTACATTTGTCACTTGTCAAGATAGAAGGGAAAATGAATGGAGCCAAGTACAGAGAAGTCCTTGAGGAAAACCTGTCGTCCTCTGCAAGAAAGCTGAAACTGGAACGGAAGTTCACCTTTCAGCATGACAACGACCCAATGCACACAGCCAAAGCTACACTGGAGTGGCTAAAGAACAAAAAGGTAAATGTCCTTGAGTGGCCCAGTCAGAGCCCTGACCTAAACCCAATCGAAAATGTGTGGCATGACTTGAAGATTGCTGTCCATCAATGCTCCCCAAGGAACTTGACAGAGCTTGAACAGTTTTGTAAAGAAGAATGGACAAATATTGCCAAATCTACGTGTGCAAAGTTGGTAGAGACCTACCCCAACATACTCACAGCTTTAAGTGCTTCCATGTATTAACTCAGGGGGGTGGAGACTTAACCAATTATGATCTTTCAGTTTTGTATTTTTAATATACAATTTTTTTCTCAATAAAAACTTTATTCCCTTAACAGTGTGAAGTATGATGTGTAGATAAGTGGAAAAAACATCCTCATGACACAACAAAATGTGAAAAAAGTTCAAGGGGGTGTAGACTCTTTACAGGCACTCTGTGTGTGTGTGTGTGTGTGTGTGTGTGTATATATATATATGCACACACACACACACACACACACGCATATACAGTGCCTTGCAAAAGTATTCAGACCCCTGACCAATTCTCTCATATTACTGAATTACAAATTGTACATTGAAATTTCGTTCTGTTCGATATTTTATTTTAAAACACTTAAACTCAAAATCAGTTATTGTAAGGTGACATTGGTATTATGTTGGGAAATATTTTTAAGAAAAATAAAAAACTGAAATATCTTGCTTGCATAAGTATTCAACCCCCACTCATTAATATTTGGTAGAGCCACCTTTCGCTGCAATAACAGCTTTAAGTCTTTTGGGGTAAGTATGTACCAGCTTTGCACACAGTGTCAGAGTGATTTTCGCCCATTCTTCTTGGCACATTTGCTCCAGGTTGTTCAGGTTGGTTGGACGACGCTTGTGGATCACAATTTTCAAAGAGTGCCACAGATTCTCAATGGGACTGAGATCAGGACTTTGACTTGGCCACTGTAGGACATTCACCTTTTTGTTCTTGAGCCACTCCAGTGTTGCTTTGGCCTTGTGCTTGGGATCATTGTCCTGCTGAAACGTAAATTTCCTCCCAAGCTTCAGTTTTTTAGCAGACTGAAGCAGATTCTCTTGCAGTATTTTTCTGTATTTTGCTCCATTCATTCTTCCTTCAATTGTAACAAGATGCCCATTCCCTGCTGATGAGAAGCATCCCCACAGCATGATGCTGCCACCACCATACTTCACTGTAGGGATTGTGTGTCTTGAAGCATGGGCAGTGTTAGGTTTGCACCACACATAGCGCTTTGAGTTTTGGCCAAAAAGATCTATCTTGGTCTCATCTGACCACAAAACCTTTTCCCACATCCAGCTGGGTCACTCTCTTGCTTTCTGGCAAACTCCAGACGTGCTTTCAGATGGTACTTTTTGAGTAACAGCTTCTTTCTTGCCACCCTCCCATACAGGCCAGTGTTATGCAGAGCTCTTGATATGGTTGGCTGGTGCACCATTACTCCACTCCCAGCCATTGAACTCTGTAGCTCCTTCAAAGTGATTGTTGGCCTCTCAGTGGCTTCTCTCACAAATCTCCTTCTTGTTTGAGAGCTGAGTTTTGAGGGACGGCCTTTTCTTGGCAGTGCCTGGGTGGTGTGATGCAGGTTCCACTTCCTGATTATTGATCCAAGTATGCTCACTGGGATATCCAAACACTTGGATATTAATTTGTACCCTTTCCCTAATCTATGCATTTGTATTACTTTATCTGTAACTTCTGTAGAATGCTCTTTGGTCTTCATTTTCCTTCAGATTCACAGCCTTACCAATGATCCTTCAACAGTGGAGTTTTTATCCAGAAAATGTGACAGCAACTTTAATGGTTCACAGGTGGAGGCCACTGGTAAGGTAATTGCGTCCTCGTTTGGGCAATTTCTTTCATCGGTGCAAACTGGGAGCTTCCACAGCACAGGGGTTGAATACTTCAGTTTTTTATTTTTGTTAAAAATATTTCCAAACATAAAACCAATGTCACCTTACAATAATTGATTCTGAGTTTCAGTGTTTAAAAATAAAATATCAAACAGAACAAAATTTCAATGTACCATTTGTAATTCGGTAATATGAGAGAATTGGTCAGGGGTCTGAATACTTTTGCAAGCCACTGTGTGTGTGTGTGTGTGTGTGTGTGTCTATATATATATATATATATATATATATATATATATATATATATATATATATATATATATATGAAATCAAATAATTTAAGGGAAAACATCCCAGTAGAACAATGTAGGTGGAATCCAGAATTTTAATTGAGATTTGTACATAAAGCATCATCGCGTTGCATACATGTTTTATACACAGATTACACATATTAAAGGTCAGCGATACAAGCAGACTTAAAATCAAACAGTTGTACTTCATTTTATAATACAGAGGGTGGCGCCAATGAGGTACACAGATACAACAGCTCGATTTGAGACAGCTGGGATTTCCCTCCACAACTCCGGCTGAATAACTGAAGCTTTGTGGAGTGGAGTACGTTGTCAAATAACAGAGCACAATTAAGGTATTTTGGGCAAAGTCAGGAATTAAGCATTGGCCTACTGCAAGGGTTTGAAATAACTCCGACGACTGATCATAGTTAGAAAAACGTTCTCTCCGTCTGTTTCGACATTATGTTTAATTTGTATGCTGTGATATTAATGGATTAGGATGAAATGGTTCCATGCAGTCGATATGGGCAAGTATTATTCAATAATTTGTTATACAAATGTCATCCCTGGCACTTAAACATACGTATGTTACGGTTGTCGTGTAAAAGCGGCCAATCTATAAAGTAACCGGTATATGCGTTGATTTACCAGCTCAGCGGTCAATGTATAAAAAAGGCGAGGGTAGTGAACAATATCTTTCATTTAAGCTATATACATGACCACTGTCTGGCAACAATTTCCAATACAAAAATAATGTTTTGGCGGCAAAATGACGTGGCACACTACATATGATTCACACTGAAATGCAAAACCTGCGTGCACATTGGTTATGTTTTTTTTTCTAAATGAGTTCAACTGAATAATATTAAATCACAATTAGTTGAGGCATGAGTTTTGCTCAAGAGATGTCATTATTAGCATATCTAATGTTTGCCCTATGGTCAATTTTGATTTAAAATAAAATCAGGAACGTGCTTTATATATATATATATATATATATATATATATATATATATATATATATATATATATATATAATAAAAATAAATAAAGAGTATAACAAGTGGGAGAAAATCGTTAGAAATAAAACCAGAAATCTGCCTGTGTAGATGTCTGTGTATCGGACAAAACGTTAATGCACGGTCACTTCTAAATACAGAAATTATTATTATAATATTGCAAGAAGGGATGCAGTGAAGTTTAGAAAGATTAATCAAACAAAATAAAATCTGAAGGCTGACGTTAAATAAATAATACATTTGTTAATTTACTTAACACATCTTACATATTTATTTTTTGCTATTAAGCTCCGACTTTATTTTAATTTCAAAATTCACCTCAAATGCTACAGCATTAACTACCAGTAACACTAACATCTCCCTCGTTATTTTATACATTGATACATTTATACGTTATATACAAGCTGCATATCCCTGTTGCACATCAGTTTCATTGTTGACCAGCAGGCAGAAGAACGGATCCATCGTTACAGCAGGCGTTCGGTTGGCAGGTGCTTCTGTATCCAGGACTGCACACATTTCTGATTTCACGAGGAACAGTCGATGAAGGAGTAGCGTTGATAATCACATGTCACTCCAGAACAATGTCAATACCTTTCAGGCAGGGATCAGTGATTTCATACACCCTATATCAAGGATTCTGCCATTAACAATTACCAAAGCAGTTTTGTTTTTATTTTATGTATGCCTTTTCTACCACATGTTTTAGATATGTTGACTTCATCTGCCTGTCAACTGTACTCTCTCTCTATGCTGGACATGAGTTCCTCTTCAGAGCCGTCATAGAGAACCGGGGCTGGATTCTCACTGCTGCCGTGCAATCTGAAAACATCAGTGATCTTTGAACAGTTATTGAGATCTGACCTCTCCAGCCCCACAGTACAATCCATCCTGGCTTCATTTGTACACTATTAAATATGCTTTGACAGACCAGTAGCCTCTAGTAACTGACAGCCGGTCAGCATCGTGATGTGCAACCCTTATATTATATAAAGGTAGTAGAACAGTCTGTGATATTATAATTGCAGGGGAGTGTATGAGGGAAGTAAACAAACTGTGGGTGCCACACACAGTCATATAATATTATATACTGCTTTACTGTTAATATATACGTTGCAAAAACATAGCAGTTGTTACTGAGTTCATCTGCTCGTGAATCGAACTTGCAGACCGTTTGTTATGCTAGTCTATTCCACCTGTAGACGGAAGTCTTTGTAACTTTTTAATGGTCGTGAGACTTGTAAACTTTTATTTTTTTATCCATGGAAAGAAATACAATAGCACCTAAAATATTTCGTTTCCATAAAATCATTTAAAATAGTTATGTGCAATTATCTAAAATAAATAAATAAATAAATAAATTAATTAATTAACTGTGAAGCTGTATGTACCTAAGTTTAGTTCTTAATAAAAGAAAATATTATTGTAGAAAATAAATTGCATACATTATTAAATATAATTTCAACATGGTTTTAGAGAAACTAAAAACATTTAACAAAACGATTTGATATGTATATTTAAACTAGTTGGAAAGGACATTGTGTGGCGGTACACCGTGAAGAACAGAGCTGCGTGTCTTCCTCTGCCCCACTCCCTTCGGCAGTACTCTAAATGTGAGCTGGATCAGACCCTGTGACGAGTCTAAGAAACACCACAACGACTGGGTGCCTCGTGGAAATGGCAGAAAAGCTAGTGAATTGTTAGGATTTTTAAAAACCAGCAATCAGATATTTTTAACTAAAGCTGATAACACTTGGAAAAGTCAGCCAGTTGTATTACAAATATATGAAATATTACTAAAGCTTAATACTAAAGCTGTTTTAAACGTTGAACAAATGGTTGTTGTACATATTAAATAAATAAAAACACATAATTCATGTTTGTATTTCTTCTTTAGTTATTTCGATGATTTATGGATATGTTTTATTCGAACACTACAGACAATAACATCCATTTGTTGTATGACAATCACAGTGAACAATGTGGTGCTGATTGATTAAATGATCATTTCAAAATGTGTGTTGTTTCTTATTTATTTCCCTAGCTATTTATTTGTGTTGAGGTTATGACTAATTCCTTTTAAATTGATGATATGTACTTGATTTAATACTTTGAGCAGCAACCGATTAACATGCAGAGCAAGGTACTCACGTGTCTGTTAAATTGTTGTTCTTCAAATCTTGCGTCCTTCCCTGCTTCAGGGAGTCCTTTATATTAATAATGAGGATGAGTAAGTGTGTTTACAGGTACAAATAAAATACCCCCCCCCCCCCCCCCCCCCCACACACACACGTGTTTCTCGCTGTGTTTATGTTAGCTTCTTTAAATGTGTTTGAGTCAAAATCACAGCATAGATTCTAAAATAAATTGAAGCTAGCATAGTAGCTTTTACACACACACACACGCACACACACACACACACACACACACACACACACACACACACCCACCATAACCTGCCCTATATTTTTTAATGATCATAAAAAAAAAAACCTTTAAAAAATCGAATCTAATTTTGAAAAAAAAAAAAGTCTGTTAAAGTATTTCACTGAATATATCGATTTGCAGTACAGACTGGTATGATAAAATGTGTACATGGGATCAGAATTCCATCCGTTCATCAAAACTGTAGGCTACTGAGAACAAAGAGCCATTCGTAATGTATTTAAAGCCATATCGTCATCTATAAGTTTCAGTAAAATTAATATAGCACACCTGTACTTCACTGCAAAATGGTTAAACATTACCTGACGAAACATTGACTCGACAGCGTATCAATAGCAGATTAAGAGAACTCTGAGCGAACGGGAACAGAGAAACGTTTTAAATAAATACAACAGTAACTAAACAAATGTCTGTGAATAAGATTATAGCCACACCATTGATTCAGTTATTTATCGATTCTTATTTTTACTTACAAAAATAAATACATAAATAAATAAATAAATAAATAATACAGACGGACTATATGCTGAAAGTTTTCATGTACAGAGAGTAAAAAAAATAAAATAATAATAAACAAAAAAAAAACCGATAGCATAAATTCATTGATGTTAATTGTGACTTACATTTCTCTCCATGTTTTGGCACCAGATGTCTCTATTGTTATATGTGTTGTTTTCCGAAGGACTGACCAGCACCGTGCCTTCACACATCTGGACGCGGTCGTAGTGTTCTACTTCCATTGAGCCAAAGAGCCCAAAGGCAGACTGTCTGTTAGTTCTCATCTGGTCTACTTTCTGAATATAAGGCATCGAATTAAAGTCAGATCCCTTGTACACCTGTCTTGAATTGCAAAAACTGTATGTGTTTGATCTGATAAATGAGTTATTTTTATGTTTTCTGCTCGAGTAAAAATCACGACTTTCGTATTCTGCCAAAACTCGATCGATTTTCACGTCTAAACAGTCTTCATCTTCGTCGATTGAAACATCGGAGTCGTGTCCTTCGCTGTGGCAGCCTAGGCCAGACCTGTCGGGAAGTTGCTGAATCTTGTAGGATTTATACAAGCGCTTTTCCTCTTTGGGATCACTGCCACGACCTCCGTTCCTTTCTTTTTTATTTCTGTACATACGATCCCCTTTTTGTAATCCAGATGACATATTTTTTCCTCTGCTGCTTCCACTGCCCATGGTGTTGTCCTCTGTGAGATTATAGAATAACTGATTTAGCTGTCTTCAGAGTCAATTCAGTGCGTGAGATTGTGGTGGTTAGATTTGCTCTGATGTCTGGGATGTGGTTGAATTCCCCTGCCTTCCACTAAAGGGCGATTCTCACATTGAGTAAGTTAAAATTTAACTTTTCCACTTAGAGTCTGACATCAGAACTTGGAAGGCTGAACAAAGTAACAAAAAAAAAAAAAAAAAAAAAAGGAATACAATCATTACGTTTTCCTTAAAAAAAAAAGTGCGATACAAACTTTATTGCACAAATAATTTTGTTGACTATACTAAGACAGAAGACAGCTTACAGTTGAAAGGTAGCCATCGTTTTTAATACAGCAGCAGTCGCTGACTGAAAGAAGTGTTCTCACGCTGACGTTAAACTGGAACTCTGCTGTGGTGCTCTCCAGCCATCTGGATGCATCTGGCTGAAAAGACCACACTGTTTACACAGACCTGCATACCACTCTTCTGTTAGTATCGCAGAAGACAGAAAGAAAACACTGCTTTCAGCTGCCCTTGCTTGTGCAGCTCGGAAGCTTCTGACTGCCCTCTTGAGAGTGCAGTGTCTCCTTCACTCAAAAGAAATGTTACACATATAATGAATGAATGCAGGCATAAAAAATAAAATAAAATAAAGGTTACATAACCTAGAATCTGGTGGTCCTCCTACGGGAAACATGCCACTTCTTTCCAAAAAGCAGATGTCTTGAAAATGTTTACCTATTTTTTTTTTTTTTTTTTTTTTTGAGGAACAGTTGTGTATTAATTTACCACTAGAAAAAGATTGAACATTTTCTTGCTGCACACTTAATACTGTGTTCAATAAAATCCCAATAAACATCAGATAAATGTTGACATATTATAATGATTATTCATAATGATTATTTTTCCTATATTAAAAGTGAATAGAAACAAAGGCATGTTGTATTTTCATTTTCATTTAGGCTTTCCAAAAAATCTGAAGCTGTGTGGCTTTCTATAGGACCATCGTGATAATGTATTGGTTAATACAATTGTTCTGGAGGTATGAGTCATATATGTGCCAGGTTATACTGTTTGAATACGAATAAAGACTATTCCTTGCAGTCATGGAGCCAGACTGTATTTTGGGGCTTGTATGAACCGGCATGTTGGAGTTCCTGGGAGAGGCCTCACAGCCATTGTCAGAGAGGTGGGGATTGCTTGTACTGAAGTGATTAACATATCCTCAAGGATACACACCCACTCTAGATTGCCTTTTATTTAAATCAATCAGCGCTTTGTTTGCCAGACCCACCTGTTCTCTTTTGCTTTCCATGCTCTTTAAGCCTGATATCTGCTATTAGCTGCTGCTACTATTTCACGTATTATGTTACTATCGGTATTAAATGTATTTAATGAATTACGCATTGTGTTTTTAACTTTATATGGTGTATTATGCATTTCTCTGTATTTAAAGTATTATGGATTTTTCTTGTATTTACTGCATCTTGTAAAGCGCTTTATGATGGTGGTCCACTATGAAAGGTGCTATATAAAATAAAGATGGATTGATTGATTTATGTCTCCCCTCTCACTGCCATTGTTGCCAATCACACAAAGGTGCACCCCTATTGTAAAGAGTCTGATTGCCCTCTTCAGTCTTTTGTCTAACAAGACAGCCACACCACTTGCCCCCAAAAATATCAATACCTGCATATATCTGCATGACAGACTCACACAACCAACATTCGAGTCCTGGAGACAACACGCTGCTCTCCACTGGGGTGTGACCTGCCCAGTATATTACAGTATGTTAATGTTTGTAACTAATGAAAAACTAAAACTACTATCATGCCATGAGGGATAAGAAATACCATCTCTGCCCAGGCAGCTCAGACAACATCGTGAGGCCAGGGTGGGGTGCTTGAATACCACCTGCTGAGACCTGTAGGGTTACCTGCAGCTTGCTGCTCAAGATACCTGCTCAACCTGCTGAGACCTGTAACTTTGCTTACAGTATTACAGTACTGTGTCTTTTTCCTGCTCCCCTGTGACTGACCTCATTTGCTTTCTTTGTAATTGATTGTGATTGTGTACTGCGGCTGCCTCCCAGGACACCCCTGGAAATGAGATGCAGAAAGCAATGGGGTTCTTATCCATGGTAAATAATAAATCATTGAATTTAAACCTGCTTTTACCATGTTTTTTTACTATGGCTGGTGGTTGGCCCAGACAACTGTCAATACCGACGTTTGGTAAAAGCCGCTTCCAA
Organism: Polyodon spathula; assembly: GCF_017654505.1. Taxonomy (NCBI): domain Eukaryota; kingdom Metazoa; phylum Chordata; class Actinopteri; order Acipenseriformes; family Polyodontidae; genus Polyodon; species Polyodon spathula. The sequence goes on along the minus strand of NC_054538.1, from coordinate 1,749,553 downwards.
TCGCCTGAGAGCGGCACCCCATTCGACACAAGTTTATTGAAGCGGTAAAGGAATGAACACTGAAGTAATTATTGAATTTGATGATATGACAGTGTCTGGTCTTCTTTGTAGACATTATCCCAAAGAGCAATAACAAAGTTGCCCCTTTAAGAGCTGACACAGGGCTGCTTTGCTTCAGGTCCTCCACTTATTAAATATGATATAAAATGACTGTTACTGGTTACATTTTACAGGGGAAGTACACAGATGTTGTTTTTCATAGCTCACAGATGTGATGGTGACGAGTCCAGAGAGATTTAAAAGAACAGCCACAGGCATTACCTCAGCTGTGGAGCTCTTGTGTTTAAGCACAAAAGGTCCTCAGCTAAATCTCTATCATTGACTGGGATTTTGTAACTTCTCAGTGAATACTGTACCCTGGTTTTGGTTTTATGCTGGAAAAAGGGCAGTTCTTTAATCGCGTTGAAGGCTTCCCAAACCTGGATCCATTACAAATGAATATTGCTCTATAGTTGCTCTTTAATGTGTGAACTTAAGATTACGAAAAAAAAAAAAAAAAAAATTCAGGCATGTAGACATCTGATGTCTCAATTTCTCAAATGAAAATGAAATAATTCATATGATATATATATATATATATATATATATAATATATATTATATATATATATATATATATATATACTATATTATGTGTAGTGTGTGTGTGTGTGTGTGTGTGTGTGTGTGTGTATGTATATGTATATATGTATATGTGTATATATATATACACACACACACACACACACACACACATATATGTTTGTGTGTGTGTGTGTGTGTATATATATATATATATATATATATATATATATATATATATATATATATATATATATATATATATCTATATATATCATTTAAATATTACAATTTATTAGCTGTAAGTTACTAATGTGTTCACTCAAGTTAAGCCTTGGGGTTTCTCCTCGTGGTCCCCTGCGTTACACAATGCAGATGAGTTGGAAGACCAGCTCACCCAGTCCCCTGTCAAGGCAGCTGGTGGTCCAATTGAAGACCTGATTTACAGCCCGCACTTTTCATCTTCCAGTGCCACAGAACAACAAAAGCCACCCACCAATAAACACTTAGGGTTACAGGATGGTTCCAGCCTTTATGTCTGTGGTGAATATTAATGAGCATTTTAATAGGGTTGATAAAGAAAGAGCTACGTTTATAGCCCTGGTTAAATCAAAGAAAAAAACAAAACTCCCCCTTCCCTGCGTATATTAAATTATTCTTTTGCCAATATTTACTGTTTAAAATTCCTTTACAATGAGGGTCTCAGAAGTCACTGTAGAATGGAATGACACGGTATACAATACGCATTTGAAAAGCACTGAAATGTGCACAGTCTGTTTATGAATTAAAAGATAATGAGAAAAAGAAGAATGAAGAACATTTTAAGTGTGGTACCATTGGGAACCGGCACAAAGAACACAAACAATTCATTCTCATTTAGTGGTCAGGTTCAGTTGTGGCTCATGTCCAGTAATCTGCATTTTCCTTCTAAACACGTTGGTCGGTTTTGTGCAAACCGGGAACCACAGAGATAAATTGCTTGACTTATTTTTGTTTTACTGTAAAGGCACTGCTGAGGCCTATATGCAGTTTTCCAAACCAAACTGTTCTAATTAGACAAATATTTGGCAATTTTTTTCACATAAAATGCAATCAAAGGCTTGCCATGATTCTCTTCCCAACCACAACTTTGCTGCAATTCCCTGTTCCCAGAGGTTGTTAGTTGATATTTCCATCTAGTCTGTTTACGTTATACCAGAATTTTAAAAAGATTTACTAATTATTTGAATAATCCATCTAAATGGTTTGTGTTCCATCTTCTTCCTGTTTTTTCTTTTATCATGTCAGTAGAAATCATTAAAACATAATTGTTTTGTCAGTTTTATTTTTTAATTGACGCTATGATGCAACACAATGATTAGGAGAAAAGGATCTGGCATTCTCTGTCCTGTCGCTCTTCAGAACAGGTGATTAATGACCCAGGGCATTAAAATATCAAAATACAGTAATCACGGCTATGTCAAAAAGAAAGGACCATGTTAAGTTTCAATAGAGAAATAGAGAAAGGTTGATGGATCAGACAGGCACAATGCAGGGAAACATTTCTCCATTTTGTCTCATGCAGGCATGGTTCAATTAGGTGTTAAAGACCGAAGTGAACACTTTGTGATTATGCCCAGTGTTTCTTAAGGAAGAGAAAATATGTACAAGTAGATTTGTTGGGCTAAAATGTCCCAGTTCCTGTTTATGTACCCTGCTCTCCTGGTTGCAATGTATTTCAGACTACAGAAATACTGCAAGGGGTGATTTCTGCATTGGCAAACTTATTTAAGGGTCATTATTTTAAACCCCATTGTGTGCAATGGCAGATTATTCTTGTCTCCGTAAATCATTTCTCTTACATAATGTATTATAATAGAAAAAATACCTGAAGAAGAAGAAAAAAACTTGTTGGGAAAAAAAAAACCGTGTCCACAAACCTAGCAACTCTTTTTTATAGCTGTTGATCTGAAGTTCGCAGAAAAGAGCCTCCCCCATATTTACTTTAACAGGAATATTTATCAGTAGGCAGCAAGCTTGTAAAGACACTCCAGGAAACCCTTTTCAATGCTATAAAACAGCACGTCTAGTTCTAGTTGAATTTGCCCCCTTTCAATTACAGAGCCTTAAACCCTATAAGCTCCCAGGAATCTATCCTTATATGCTCTCTATACCTTCTTAATGACCTTGCCTGTTTACTTTCCAGATATTTCTGCCTTAATGCTTTGCATTATAGGTAACCCTTTTTTTTATGCAAGTGAACGCCCCAACCCCCTCCCCCCCCTTTTTTTTTTAGCACAGTAAAGCTGCAAAACATTTAACTCATAAACATTAGTGGTGTGGAAACTGGTAGAACCCTTCAGATGAAAACATCAGGGTTGCTACGGTTACGTTCTGCTTGGCAATGAAGCGTGCGGCCTTTGGATATACCAGTTCTGGGAATTTCACAGGAGTGAAGTTCGTTAGTAACGGTTTAATGCATTAAATAAAAAAAAAAAACCATGACATAATTTTGTAGTTTCTTTGATTACATGATACTAAATAAAATCTCTAAATTATGTTCATATAGTAATGGACCGGCTAGCACCATGCCTTAATATTGTAGGCAGTAAGAAAGGAAAGCCACTGAAAGAATGCTGAGTGAAACACAACCGACTGAACTAAATCTGACAACACCAGCAGCAAGGAATACATCTCTCAATGATATATGAAGCAAAACTTTTGCCCATAGCTGTATATTTTGCATGTATCAGGAGACAGTTTTTGACATTTTCTAACTACTTGTCCCAGTGTAATTTACATGTAGTTTGAGTGCACAGTAACTCATCATGCAAAGGCTTTCAGATGAAAAAAAGCTTCAAGCTATATTCCCTGAAGACAAATGGCTGGTTTCACAGAGCCCCATTACCACTAATCTTGGACTACCTAATGTTATCTCAGATGTGTGAAACCTACCGAAAAAGTGCCTTTAGCTGCTTTGCAGACCCACTGACACATTTATTATTGACAACTGAACAAGAAATTAAGTAGATGTCTTGATATAAAAGTTTTTTTTTTTTTTTTTATCCCCTTTATTGTTATTAAAAATACTTCTTTACTGGGGATCTGGCACTCCCGTGGGTTAGGGAGGCAAGACCGACAGGGACTGCTTCTCATCGCTCTGCAGCGAACCCTGCTGGCCAGGCTCCCAGTGAGCTCAGTGCGGCTGGCCTTTGTCCTCCAGAGGCTGGCTTGGTTGTGGGATTGGAAGATGCCCACTGAACCTTCGGGTCTCCTGGGCCATGTGGAAAATTGCTGCAGTGAGGGAAAAAGAGATTGGGCTTTCCAAACTGGGAGAAAATCAGGGCGAAGATTATAAGTATTTATATATATTTATATATATATATATATATATATATATATATATATATATATATATATATATATATATGTACTTGTATAGTATACTACAAATGTAAAATGTAACAGTTTAGTCACAAAACATTCTGTCTGAACAGTGTACATACAATAGGGTGATTCAATTGATCTGTTAATGTCTGATCTAAAATGACCACCTTTAACTTTATTACTGTGATGTTTTCCACCAGAGGTACCCGTTGAATGAGGTTTGTGAAAAAGCAGGTTTTTTTAAATATATTTATGCTTAGATCATTGAACTAGAGCCTGCAGCAGGAGCAGATGACAAGCTGAATACTGGTGTAATCTCTAGTACATTGGTAGATGAGGAAGGAGTGCTGCTTGAGGGTAGGAGGAAGCTGGACCGGGCATCCATGGCATCAAGAGGAGTATTTACGGTTGAGATGTTATCCGCAAATGATTGCATAAATGCTTTAATGTCCTTGAATATTTGCTGACGAGATATGTTGAGTTCTGCTGTGTTGGCTGGAGGTGAAATCTGTGTCTGGAGGTTTGAATGTGAGTCACACAGGTTGATTTGTAGTAGAGTTGGTGCTGTATTAGCCTCCATTGCCTGGCTCTGCCTCAGTGCTTTTGCAGAGCATCAGGAATAGAGCCTCACGTCCTCAGTTCGGGGGGATTTGGATTCCGGAGTCAAAGAGGTCTTTCAAGATCCTGGTGACCGACCAGTCTTTATACATGAGTTGTTTTGGCGCTAGAGCTGGTCTTTGAGGCTTGGTTTTGCAGGTGAAAGATTGTATTGGACCAGTTGGCAGTTGGAGATGGCTGCTCGAGCTGGAAATCCTCGGACTTCGCAGAGGATAGATGAAACAGGTTGTCTATATCAATGTATGGATATTCGAGCTGTTATTTGATAGATGTTGTTTCCATTTATTTTTCAATAGGTCGGCCAAACAAGGCGAATTGAATTGCTGAATGCTAAAAGAGAAATGCAAGATGAAACCTGTGAGTTGTGATCAAGCTTTTATGGGAGAGTAGATTGACAGGTGAGATAGCCAAAGAGAGTTCCTGCTCGCTTTTGGGGGTTCATACTTTTATCTATCTTGGTCCTAAAATGAAGATTAAAAATCCATTGTTGGTAAATAAAAAGAAAATTAACCTTACACTGAGTGATGATGGTGTATTCACTTTTTTACACAGAGAATTGTGAGGGTATGGAATCAACTCCCCAGTAATGTTGTTGAAGCTGACACCCTGGGATCCTTCAAGAAGCTGCTTGATGAGATTTTGGGATCAATAAGCTACTAACAACCAAACGAGCAAGATGGGCCGAATGGCCTCCTCTCGTTTGTAAACTTTCTTATGTTCTTATGTTCTTATGTATTTATTCTGGTATACTCATATATTGTTATCTAAGCATAATAATGTCATAACTGTAATCTGATTAATGTTGAATTACTGTTTACCATTGTGTTACATAACAATTTGAATACAAACATACATATATCAAAATTGAATAATTATTACAGAGAATAAGAATTATCACTTTAGCAACAATCTCCTACACTGATGGATACAAACAAAATATGTGACATAATATATAACTTTCAAAAGGCTTTTGACAAAATGTTGCACCAAAAGATGAATCCTTAAACTCAAATTGATGGGAACACAAGGTCGTACATGCACATAAACTCACTCTAAAAGTGACAGATGCTTAAACTTTGAACAACAGACCACTACACTGATCAGCAGTATAACCTTGACCTACAGTTTGTGATGTTATGTAAATACTAGATGTGATGTATGAACGATAAAAAGTCTACAGCCATTGTCATCTAATCCTCCCAACGTTAGAGGGAGGTACAGCCTATGTCACTGTCAACATTTTTACTCTTCCTGTGAAACAAGCCCATCCTGACAAAAAGAAAATGTTTTTTGTTGTTAAATGACCAGTTGCCGCTATGGTTTATTTATTAAAATAACGAATTCGTTATTGTGTAATTACTTAAAAGTGTTGCATAATAATCTCCCCAACGACGTTCCAGTGTTTCTTATAACCCTATAATGACAGAGAACTGAGAAAAGAAGAAACTGTCTTTTTGTTCTTTGGCAAATGCGGAGTTACTGCAGTCTTTGTTCTGTACAGATCCAGGAAAACAAAACCATAAGTGAGAAATAATTAACACAGAGTATATTAGCTGTTCAATAATGACGAAGGAAGCTAGTCACTGCATTTCTTTCTACTGTGTCTTTAACGCGCACCAAAATATCTACGTAATGACAATCCTATTGCTGTTGTATGTGTATTTCAATCCAGACAACCCCTTTGTTATCGTGTACTAATATATCAGATCATACCAAAATCGTAAAAAAGTTAAAATCAAACAAAAACTAAAAACTTCCTAAATCTGAAAAATTGAGCGCCAAAATATTTTGCTCAAGATCTGGCGCCGAATGGGATGGGAACAGATGAAGTGATATTCATATAACTAGCCGAACTACTGATGCATATGAATCGATTCATTTTCTTAACACGGACATGTCTTGTATTTTTTAATTTGCACTTAACATCCGGAAAATAAATAAAAGCTGCAGTTCAGTACTTAAACTATTGACTTGTGTAATTTCGTAGTAAATAACATGTTAACAAAAACATGATCACGTTTGTGCAATTACTAGACGCAGACAGTCCGAAATTAAAACAACGCATCTCTACCATAACATAAATAAATAAATAAAAATAATATCAAAAGACTATTCTGTTACCTATAGTTCGATGACTCAGTCCTCGCTGTTACTTTCTAGTTGCGGCTAGTCTCAACAGTACATATACTTATACACGCTATCAATATGAGTCTAACCTCTAGGGTACTTTAAAATAACCTTGTTTAAAAATGTATTTCTGTCATATTATTGTGAACTGTTTACTTGCGTACCGCTATTCCTAAAGCTTTTAGCGTGTAAATGTAAGTTTTTACCTGTAAACCTATATTTTTTATATACTGTTGTTTTGTTTAAATTAAAATTACATTTCTATAGCGCCCCTTCCCCCACAGGTTTCACAAAACCAGCTAAAATTATCCCGCAATCTGGAGACTAAACTCTGATTGGATGTTTATAACTCTCAAGGCGTTGTCTTGTATGCTGTTCTCACTTCCAGTAGCCTCTTGATTGGTTCAGTTTTTCTGGCGCCAAGGTTTTGAGAGATACATTAGAACACAAAAATTCAGCAAGTCATTCACTGCGGAGAGTTTAGGCGCTGTGGGAGCTGAGAGAAAGCTATTGACAGCAGGGTTTATAAATTGGCGCTTTTTTTTTGCTTTTAATTTCTCTGTTAAAGAGTCAGTTATTTTTATAGCAATTTACAGTAATCATTTCTGTTTAGTTTTTTGTTAATTACATCCTCTAAAAATGCTTTCTGCTCATTCTCCACTGTCATCCAAGAACGAAAACACAATAGTTTCAAATATGACCAACATGTGTTTGACTGATAAGGAGAATACAGTAAGTGCCTTTTTTTTTCTCTTTAAACTTGTTAGTTTTCTGTAAAATATTGTACAAGGAATTTTGTAGAAAGTAACGAGCTGCTATCACGTAAATGTTAAACGGATGTAGTACCGCTGTATAACAAATTGTATAATATAGCTTATTCTGATTATTGTAGCCTCCAAGCATGAACACGACCAGAATTTTAGCATCGAAAACGGCAAGGAGAATCTTTGAAGAAACTGAAGTAAGTAAACGATTATTGTCACCGTATGTGTGTGAAGGGGGTTGTCTTGGCGCCAAAGACAGCCGGGCATTGTCACCAGAGGCCGCGTTTGTTTTGTTTTGGCACATTACTGGCATCAATCCTTTTGGGGGTTCTTACTGGCATTATTATTTGTCCTTGTAATACGGATTCTGCCAGTATACTTCTACTGGTTATAGTTAGTAGTAGCTTGCATTTTATTTGAGTTGGAGATACACTACTACTTTATACAGTATCAAATACATGTGTTTATCTGTTCTACTGGTAACCTACTTTCAATCTGCAAGTCAGTGTGTGTGTGTGTGTGTATGTGTGTGTGTGTGTATATATGTGTGTGTATATATATATATATAATATTTTTATTTATATTATTTTTTTGGAAGGTTTGCATAATGCCACTAGTTAATTTCTTGGCTTTTTTTTATAGGTGACAAAGAATAACACAATCCAAGAAGAGCCTCTCTTGAAAGATAACCCACGCAGATTTGTCATCTTTCCCATCCAGTACCATGACATCTGGCAGATGTACAAGAAAGCAATGGCCTCTTTCTGGACAGCAGAAGAGGTTTGTTCCTTATTTGATGTATATTGCTTCATGAATCTGCATTGATTAGTGTTAATGCAGAAGACTATTTAAAACCTGTTATACTTTTGAATTGATTAGGTTGACCTCTCCAAAGACATTGCGCACTGGGAATCACTGAGAAAAGAAGAAAGATTCTTCATCTCTCACATACTCGCGTTCTTTGCTGCGAGTGATGGCATAGTTAATGAGAATTTGGTATGTATTAAGTGCTGCTTTGACAAAACGTATATTTTCTGAAATGACAACAGCAGTGTGTGACATGCACCATTTGGTCCTGGTCTCATTTCATTTATTTGTTCACTAGGTGGAGCGCTTTAGCCAGGAAGTTCAAGTGACCGAAGCCCGTTGTTTCTATGGTTTCCAGATTGCAATGGAGAACATCCACTCAGAAATGTACAGCCTGCTTATTGATACCTACATCAAAGATCCCACAGAGAGGTAATTTTTGTTTAATATATACATTTGGAGCAACTTATGCATTCTATACCTGATCTGTCTTCATGTAAATGTGACAGCTTTCTTCTGTACAGACTCAAATGAATAACTGGGGGGCTGCAATAACATGTTTACCACCTAATTTTAAAATTAAGTGTTGCATACTTTTTTGTGGAAAATAAACTATTTTATCCCCCCCCACCTCATTAGGGAGTACCTGTTTAATGCCATTGAAACCTTGCCATGTGTTAAAAGGAAGGCTGACTGGGCTATGAACTGGATTGGAAACAAGGACGCACAATATGGTGAGTTGCTAGCCTTTGCCCTGTATTTGAACAGTGGCTCACTTGACTATTTCTAACATGAAGTTGGTTTTTAAAATGGCAAATTTAAGTTTTTAGTGTTGTGTTAACTAGTTTCTTTACATCTCAGGTGAACGTGTTGTGGCCTTTGCTGCAGTTGAAGGAATTTTTTTCTCTGGATCATTTGCTTCTATATTCTGGTTGAAGAAACGAGGGTTGATGCCAGGGCTTACTTTTTCCAATGAACTCATTAGCAGAGATGAGGTTGGTCTGTGAAAACTTTTTACATTTTTTTTTTTATTTATTTTTATGTTGTGGTTCCACAGCTTGACTTGGCCTGCTCAGAACAGTGAAACCATGTGTGCTTTATTACCACTTGTAGTGAATGAAATTATTATGATGGTCTCTCCCATGGTGTTTTTAATCTACATTGGTACTGGGTTTGTTTTTTAATGATATACTGTACCATTCTTCTAATGGATGTGCCATACAATTTCTCTTGGGTCTCTATAGCTGTGCACTGTCTTTATTGCCAGCTGTCCCCCAAGCGTCAATTGTGGTTGACTTAATTGTTTTGTTTTTTAATTCCAGGGTTTGCACTGCGACTTTGCATGCCTTATGTTCAAGCACCTAGTGCGTAAACCCTCAGAAGAAAAAGTAAATGAAATCATCAAGGATGCTGTCCGGATAGAACAGGTAAGTGAGTTATCTAGATCTGCCTTTAATGCACTTTAACTTGCATGTATCTGCTCCCTATTTTCCTGTATTTAATCCTGCACTTAACCCAATCTGTAGTATCTTGTATTTCACTTGCACTCATATCTAACCTTGATGTAACTATCAACACTTATCTGCTCTTGAACTGCCCCGATATCAAATTGTAATGTGGTTTGTCTTTGATCTTATTAGGACTGAAGTCATTGTATTTTGTATCTTGCTGTTAATTGTACAATAATTTTGACATGTATTTTTTGTATGCAACTGTAAGTCACCCTGGGTAAGGGCTTCTGCTAAGAAATAGATCTGGTTTCAGCTCAAGTGCCCTTCACAATTTTTGCTCTACTGAATGCTACCACAGTTGCAATAGTAGAGGCAGGAGAATCTCTTTAGAAACACCTGCATCTGCTTTCTATTTGGCGCTCTTCTTATAAACCCTAAATGATGCACTGTAAATGTTATTATGTTGCCATTTACTTCCCATCTCGGCACAGTTGTGTATATGTGGGTTTTTTATGTATAAAAGTTTACAACATCAAAAATATTAACCTCAAGGTAAACTAACAATAAAACATTATAAAAGCCAAGATAACAATGATCTATATAATGCTTCATCCTTTTTTTCTCCATTCCTTTCCTTCCTACACACCTGCTTTGAGTAACTTAAAAAAAAAAAAAAAATATATATAATTTTTTTTTTTTTTTTTTTTTTTTTTTTTTTTTTAAGGAGTTTTTAACAGATTCGTTGCCAGTGAACTTGATTGGAATGAACTGCACTTTAATGAAACAGTACATTGAGTTTGTGGCCGATAGGCTGATGCTGGAGCTGGGTTTCAGCAAGGTAATTTTGTTTATTGACTTGGCTTATGTTAATGAATGAGAATGAACATATGTCCAATTTCATTTAATTCTTGAAACACATTTTTCCTTCTTGGTCCATTTTCAGTCCAACACATTATATAACCAGAATGCACAGAGAGGTTGGTTACTCGCTACAGTTTACATGCTATACTGTGTACCCCTCCTCAGTGATTTGACCTATTTTGAAGCCTCCATTAAAACTAATAGACTAGCACTTAATGGTCACTTTTAAAAATAATCTATCCCATTTATTCTAAGTTTAGTAGTCTAGTTGCATCCCAGTAAGGTTTAGGTAGACACTTCTTAAGTGTTCCCTTGGGGACCAGTTTATACTCTTGCAAAAGGTTTTCTGATGCATTTGTTTTTCTACAGATCTTCAGAGCTGAGAATCCTTTTGATTTTATGGAGAACATCTCACTGGAAGGAAAGACCAACTTTTTTGAGAAGCGGGTAGGAGAGTATCAGAGAATGGGCGTGATGTCCAAGCCAACAGAGAAAACGTTCACATTGGATGCAGACTTCTAAACGGGCTTCAGAATTTTATATTAAACTGGTTATTTCATGTGATAGTTGAAGGAGTGTTGGTATTACATGCCATACCCTCCTGGAATAACATCTCCTGCAGTACTAGCTTTTTATATAAATCTTTTTAAAATGTGGAAAAGAACATGGATACTTGAATGGGCATAACACTTGCACAGACAAAACTGTTTGTCACTACAGATTTTCATGTACATTAAGTATTTTAATGTGTACGGTTTTTTATGTATTTTATTTGCACTTTAAAGATTTTAATAAATACCTTTTACTTGCATTGGTCTAAAAGCTCTTGCTACAGGTGTCTGGGGGAGGGTGCCTTGTTTTAGAGCAAGAATGGCAAAATTAGGGTTGGATGGGGGCATGATCAAAGCGGGTGTTCCATATTGAGATTAAATCCAGTTGTACTTTTTATCAAAGATGGCAGATCTAGTTAGCTTGCTTAAATAAATTATAAACTAGTCTTGACTCAATGTAACACTGCACTTATTTGTGTACAAATTTGATTTCAAACATGATCTGGTAATATTTTGACTCTGAAATTTCCTGAAGGCGTGGGTTTTCTAACTGCACCCTGAACTCACAGTAATTTACTGAATCTTGTTAATGGGATTTGAGTGATATCTTGGATGCAAATGTACCGACCATAAAGAAATAAGACATGGGTTATTTTAACATGACGTGATTACCAGGAGAGCCAAATCCTTTCACCTTTATGTTGCCTCCGTTTCAATTCCAGCCTGTCGATGGTAATTGAAAGCCATTTTCAAATAAATATAAGAATGAGGATTTGTGCAAATGAGACCCGTGTGTCTAAAACTATTTTGTTTGTGTGTACGATTGAAGTAGTTGGGTAAAAAAACAACTACTAAATTCATTCAGTTTCAACTTTAAATAATATTATTTCCCTATTCTACAGTAATGTGTAGAACAGTAGCCTATATGCCAAAGTGAAAAAATGCACTTGGTATTCATTTTGATGTCACTATTTGTATACTGTACAGTCATTCATAATGTGTATGAAGACACATTACAGAAATTGTGTTTTTGATAAAAGGAAAATACATTTCAAATTGAGCCATATACATGTGCAGGGTTTTTTTATTTTTATAATTATCCCAGGTAGCCTGTCCTCGGTTTAGCGAGGGACTAACCAGCGACATCTAAATGAAAACACACACCACAATAATTGCAGTTATCACAATTTTTTCAGTATCGTCAACTGTAGTATGAGCTATAAAAGTGAAGGATACCCATTTATTGTCATTCAATTTCAGACTCAACCAAAAAGTTATACCCTTAAATCCTCTCATAGAAAACCGGTATGGTTATTGAGGTATATAAAACCACGGCCATGATGAGTCACTTGATGAAAACAAATTTTGTGGCACATCAGCTGGTTATTGGAAGCTTAATGTTGAATTGGGAAACTGTCTACTTTATTAATATGATTTCCAGTCGCAGGCTTTCGTTTATTAGCATCCTGAGAGTCCCCAGGGACAGTGCAGTGTTCATAAAGTAAGATAAAAATGTTTATTCTGCCACTCTGTCATAAGCTATTTGCTCATGGCTGGAGTTAAACCCAGGCATTTTAGAATCTATCTTTATATCTTTCACACATTTAAATCTTCAGCATCTCATGATCATTTTCATTTTATTGGTTTACTGCATTCTCATAAGGGTTTGTGTTAGTTGCACTTCAATTTTTCAGAAAGCAAACCCAGATTATTAATGTCATAAAAAAGTAGCTTTATGTGCAAGGTTGGTACTAAATTGTCACTAAATACTATTTATGTTCATGGTGCTACTTTCCACATTCAGAGGCTACAAAAATACATTTTCACTTTTAAGAATAATAATTGGAGTAACCAATTATTTTTCTTATTTTCTCCCCAATTTGGTAAGCCCAATTACTGTTTTTCAGCCCGACTCCCGACCACAGTCAGCAGTTAGTAGTGGAATAGCCTGGACTCAAACCGACAGGCTATAAGGTGCATCCTGTACTCTATATGGAGTGCCTTTACCAGATGCACCACTCAGGAACTCCTTGACATCTTCACTATTTAACATCTAATTGCTTACATCTTGTTTTACTACTACATTGCACATTGTTCTTAAACCAGAATATGTCTGCTTTTTGTGTGGGACGCACAACAATTATACTGCACATAAAAGAGAAAAACACCTTTGAAGGTCTTTGAAAGCAGCATTACAGCTTTACATTTTTATACAGATCATTTACTATCCTGACTTTCCATCAGCCACCACACTACATTATCTACCTGTGTATGTATTAACATCCCACCTGATGTCATCTGCCAGGAAAGTTCAGAAAGTTATTTGAACACACTGACCTCTCTCCCAAGCTCCAACCCTGCTTGCAATGCATTTTCATATTCTGTGCAGTCACAGCCTTCTTCCTCCTCAGTTTAATTTATGTATGAATTGAAAATTGCACCCTGGTGTTACGATCAGTGTGCTTGCAAAGAGGCCTCTAGCAAGCTTTTAATCCAAACCGTTGCTCACAGTGAGATCATGCACTCTATTCATGCATGTTTTCCCCCCTGTATAATTATTCTCAATGGTAAAGGGCTTTATAAACATATTTACTACAACCTACAGAGGGTGTGAATAGTGATGTTTTTCATACATATATACACCCCCTTGAATTTTTTTTTTTTCACATTTTGTTGTGTCAGTGCCTCAGAGTTTCATGCATTTAAATGAGGATTTTTTTCCACTTATCTGCACACAATACTCCACACTGTTAAGGGGAAAAAAAAGTTTTTATTGAGAAAAAAATTATATATTAAAAATAGAAAACTGAAAGATCGTAACTGGATAAGTCTCCACTTTCCTGAGTTAATACTTGGTGGAAGCACCTTTGGCAGCAATTACAGCTGTGAGTCTGTTATGATAGGTCTCTACCAACTTTGCACACCTAGATTTGGCAATATTTGACCATTCTTTGCAAACTGTTCAAGCTCTGTCAAGTTCCTTGGGGAGCGTTGATGGACAGCAATCTTCAGGTCATGCCACGATTGGATTCAGGTTGGGACTCTGACTGGGCCACTCAAGGGCATTTACCTTTTTGTTCCTTACCAGTGCAGCTTTGGCTGTGTGCTTTGGGTCATTGTCATGCTAAAAGGTGAACTTCCTGATTTGCAATTAGGCCAAAAAGTTCAATTTTTGTTTTGTCAGACCACAAAACTTCTTGCCACATGGCTACAGAATCTCCTGAGTGTTTTTTTTGCATACTTCAAACAGGACTCAAGGTGGGCTTTATTGAGTAATGGCTTCCTTCTTGCCACCCTACCATACAGGCCAGATTTGTGGAGTGCTTGGGATATTGTTGTCACATGCACATTTTGACCAGTCTTGGCCATAAAAGCCTGTAGCTCTTGCAAAGTTGCCATTGGCCTCTTGGTAACCTCTCTGATCAGTCTCCTTCTTGCATGGTCATCCAGTTTGGAGGGACGGCCTGATCTAGGCAGGTTCTTGGTGGTGCCATACACCTTCCACTTCTTAATAATCGTCTTGATCGTGCTCCAAGGGATATTCAAGGCCTTTGATATTTTTTTTATACCCATCCCCTGATCTGTGCCTTTCAACAACTTTGTCCCGGAGTTCTTTTGAAAGCGCCTTGGTGCTCATGGTTGAGTCTTTGCTTTGAAATGCACTACCCAGCAGAGAGAACCTACAGGAACTGCTGAATTTATCCTAAAATCATGTGACGCACTACAATTTAACACAGGTGGAGGCCATTTAACTTGGTGTGTGATTCTGGAGGTGATTGGTTACACCTGAATTTCTAGAATATTTTTTTCACTTAGAAGTTGTGGGGTAGGATGTGTAAATAAATGAAAAAAAAAAAAAAAAAAAAAACTATTTTAATGCATTTTAATTCCAAGCTATAAGGCAGCAAAAGGTGAACATTTTGAAAGGAGGTGTACACTTTGTATATACACTGAGTGTACAAAACATTAGGAACACCTTCCTAATATTGAGTTGCACCCCCTTTTGCCCTCAGAACAGCTTCAATTTGTCGGGGCATGGATTCTACAAGGTGTTGAAAGCTTTCCTCAGGGATGCTGGCCCATGTTGACTCCAAAGCTTCCCACAGTTGTGTCAAGTTGGCTGGTAGTGGATCTCTACTCCGAATGACTCGTTCCATCTCATCCCACAGATGCTCAATTAGATTGTGATCTGGTGACTGGGCAGGCCACTGCAGTAAGCTGAATTCACTGTCATTTTTGTGGAACTATTCCTGGACAATCCTAACCTTATGGCATGGGGCCTTATCCTGCTGAAAAAATCCATTAGCAGATGGATACACTGCTGCCATGAAGGGATGCACCTGATTGGCAATGATGTTGTTCCACTTTTATCAAGGGGCCCAATGTGTGCCATGAAAGCACACCCCACACCATCACACCACCACCACCAGCCTGCAATGTTGACACGCAGCATGATTGATGCATGTACTCATGTGGTTTTCTCCATACCCTAGTCCTCCCATTAGTGTGAAATAGCAGGAATCAGGATTCATCATACAAGTCCATGTTTTTCCAATCCTCCAGTGTCCAGTGTTTTCGTTCCTTAGCCCACTGCAACTGCAGTTCCTTGTGTTTTTCTGAAAGAAGTGGATCTCTGTTAGGTGGTCGGCTGCCATACCCCATTCATGTCAAGGTACTACGAGCTGTGCATTCTTTTATGGGTCTTTTGGCACCAGTGTTATACTGGACTGTCAGTTGACTAACTGTAGCCAGTCTGTTGCTCTGTCAGCCTCTTTCATCTATGAGCCGTTTTCGACCACTGGCCTGCCGTTGGCTGGATGTCCTTTCGGTGGTGGACCACCCTTGATACACACGGGAAACTGTTAAGCGTAAAAAACCCAGCAGCATTGCAGTTCTTGACACACTCAAACCAGTGCGCCTGGCACCTACTACCATACCCCGTTCAAAGGCACTTAAATATTTTGTCTTGCCTATGTACCCTCTGAATGGCACACATACACAATCCATGTCTCAATTGTGTCAAGGCTTAAAAATCCTTCTTTAACCTGTCTCCCCTTCATCTACACTGACTGAAGTGGATTTAACAGGTTACATCAATAAGGGATCATAGCTTTCACCTGGATTCACCTCGCCAGTCTATTTCATGGAAAGAGCAGGTGTTCCTGTTTTGTACACTCAGTGTGTGTATATATACTGTACATAGAAATGTCCAACTAATAAAATTGGTTATGGCAATCTAGTGCATGTCAACACCAATTTTCAGAGTATCAATATTTAGGAGGTGTCTATACAATTGCAATAAAACTCTGAAACTCCATTTTTTACCACACGTTTTCAGAATCTGGAAATACATGAAGACAATAGTCTCCTGTCCATATATATTTGCACATGTCCTGTACATACTGCAGGTGTAGGTTATTTTAATGTATTTCTTCATGATAGCTTGTATTTTTAATTTACAGCAGTGACTGAAAATGTGTTTAAATAAACAAAGTAGA
This sequence comes from Polyodon spathula, assembly GCF_017654505.1. Classification (NCBI taxonomy): domain Eukaryota; kingdom Metazoa; phylum Chordata; class Actinopteri; order Acipenseriformes; family Polyodontidae; genus Polyodon; species Polyodon spathula. The sequence goes on along the minus strand of NC_054538.1, from coordinate 1,732,890 downwards.
AACCTCTTTTAAGAGACAGGGAAACTGGTAAGTGGAAAGCTCTTAACATCAACTTAGATACGTGATAATTTTTAGATGAAGCCACTGCACTCTAAATCTATTATATCTATTAAACTGCAGCATGATGGTAGTTGAATGTTATTGCCCTGTGGTTCAAGACTACTTAACAGCAGCTATATTTGGCTTTGTAATTTTATAGCTCAAAATGTTTGACAGCCACTAACTTGCAGTCTTTCTAGAAACAGGAAAATGGGTAAAGTGTTTTGCTGTTTAAGATCCTTATTTAGACCCTAATTTCGTAGTCATTATTGAAGGAAAAAATGGATGATCACATAGTGACAGGATGACACAGTAAGTTCAATCAGACTGTCTTCCCTGCGTTACCATCTGTGCCATCTCAAACATACAATTCCCTGAATCAAGTCTAATAGTAAAACCATCTTGGCTGTAATAAGAACATAAGAAGAAAACATAAAAATATAAGAAAGTTTACAAACGAGAGGAGGCCATTTGGCTCATCTTGCTTATTTGGTTGTTAGTAGCTTATTGACCCCAGAATCTCATCAAGCAGTTTCAAAGGATCCCAGGGGGTCAGCTTCAACAACATTACTGTTGAGTTGGTTCCAGACTCCCACAATTCTCTGTGTAAAAAAGTGCCTCCTATTTTCTGTTCTGAATGCCCCTTTATCGAATCTACATTTGTGACCCCTGGTCCTTGTTTCTATTTTCAGGTTGAAAAAGTCCCTTGGGTCCACACTGTCAATACTTTTTAGATTTTTGAATACTTGAATCAGATCGATTTAATTCTTTAAGCCTGTCTGCATATGACATGCCTTTTAAACCCCGAATAATATTGTAGATGAGGTCTTACTGATGCATTGTAAAGTTTTAGCATTACTTCCTTTGACTTAAATTCAACACTTTTCCCTATATATCCCAGCATCTTGTTGGCCTTTTTTTATAGCTTCCCCACATTGTCTAGATGAAGACATTTCTGAGTCAACATAAATTTCTTGGTCTTTTTCATAGATTCAATTTCAGTATCTCCCATATGATATTTATAATGCACATTTTTATTGCCTGCGTGCAGTACCTTACAATTTTCTCTATTAAATGTCATTTGCCATGTGTCTGCCCAGTTCTGAATGCTGTCTAGATCATTTTGAATGACCTTTGGTGCTGCAACAATGTTTGCTAGTCCTATTTTTGTGTCATCTGCAAATGTAGCAAGTTTGCTTACTATACCAGAATCTAAATCATTAATGTAGATTAGGAATAGCACAGGAACTAATACTGATCCCTATGGTACTCCACTGGTTACCTCGCTCTATTTTGAGATTTCTCCTCTAATCAGTACTTTCTGTTTTCTACATGTTAACCATTCCCTAATCCATGTACGTGCATTTCTTTCAATCCCTACTGCACTCAGTTTGAGAATTAATCTTTTATGCAGGACCTTGTCAAATGCTTTCTGGAAATCTAAATAAACCATGCCATATGCTTTGCACTTATCCATTGTTGATGTTGCATCCTCAAAAAAATCAAGCAGGTTAGTTAGACATGATCTCCCTCTCCTAAACCATGCTGACTTCATGTAATAGAAGTCAGGCTTATTGGTCTGTAGTTACCTGGTTCGGTTGTGTCTCT
>NC_054538.1:1715499-1730743 GCF_017654505.1 Polyodon spathula | reverse complement strand
TTTTTATAGCTTCCCCACATTGTCTAGATGAAGACATTTCTGAGTCAACAAAAACTCCTAGGTCTTTTTCATAGATTCCTTCTTCAATTTCAGTATCTCCCATATGATATTTATAATGTACATTTTTATTTCCTGCGTGCAGTACCTTACACTTTTCTCTATTAAATGTCATTTGCCATGTGTCTGCCCAGTTCTGAATCTTGTCTAGATCATTTTGAATGACCTTTGCTGCTGCTGCAACAGTGTTTGCCACTCCTCCTATTTTTGTGTCGTCTGCAAATTTAACAAGTTTGCTTACTATACCAGAATCTAAATCATTAATGTAGATTAGGAATAGCAGAGGACCTAATACTGATCCCTGTGGTACACCACTGGTTACCACACTCCATTCTGAGGTTTTTCCTCTAATCAGTACTTTCTGTTTTCTACATGTTAACCACTCCCTAATCCATGTACATGTGTTTCCTTGAATCCCTACTGCATTCAGTTTGAGAATTAATCTTTTGTGCGGGACTTTGTCAAAAGCTTTCTGGAAATCTAAATAAACCATGTCATATGCTTTGCAATTATCCATTATCGATGTTGCATCCTCAAAAAAATCAAGCAAGTTAGTTAGACACGATCTCCCTTTCCTAAAACCATGTTGACTGTCTCCCAGGACCCTGTTACCATATAGGTAATTTTCCATTTTGGATCTTATTATAGTTTCCATAAGTTTGCATATAATAGAAGTCAGGCTTACTGGTCTGTAGTTACCTGGTTCAGTTTTGTTTCCCTTTTTGTGGATCGGTATTACGTTTGCAATTTTCCAGTCTGTCGGTACCACCCCTGTGTCAAGAGACTGCTGCATGATCTTGGTTAGCGGTTTGTAAATTACTTCTTTCATTTCTTTGAGTACTACTGGGAGGATCTCATCCGGCCCAGGGGATTTGTTTATTTTAAGAGCTCCTAGTCCCTTTAACACTTCTGCCTCAGTTATGCTAGTTATTTAAAACTGGATAGGAACTGGATGACATGTGGGGCATGTTGTCAGTATCTTCCTTTGTAAAAACTTGTGAAAAGTAATCATTTAACATATTTGCTATTTTTTCTCTTCATCTACGATTTTGCCATTTGTATCTCTTAAACATTTAACCTCCTCTTTGAATGTTCTCTTGCTGTTGTAATATTGGAAAAACATTTTGGAATTGGTTTTAGCTCCCTTAGCAATGTTCATTTCTATTTCTCTCTTGGCCTTTCTAACTTCCTTTTTGACTTGCGTTTGCAGTTCTGTGTACTCTTTCTGTGTACTTTCTTTTTGGTCCTTTTTTAATGCTCTGTAAAGTGCCTTTTTTCGCTGAATATTTTTTTTAATTGATCTATTAAACCATTTTGGCAATTTAGTTTTACATTTAGATTTGTCTACTTTAGGGATGTAATTTTTTTGCACCTCTAGTACTACATTTTTGAAGAACAACCATCCTTCTTCTGTGGATGTTTTCTCTATTTTACTCCAATCTACTTCTGTTAGTCTCTGTTTCATACCTTCATAGTTTGCTTTTCTAAAATTGTAAACCTTAGCTTTAGTCATTACTTTTGGGGTTTTAAAAAACACTTCAAATGAGCCCATGTTGTGGTCTGAGTTTGCCAGTGGCTCTCTGACCTCTGTTTTAGTTATTCTGTCTTCGTTATTTGAAAAGAGTAAATCAAGGCATGCCTCCCCTCTAGTCCGTGCCTTGACAAATTGTGTTAGGAAGCAGTCATTTGTCCTTTCCACCATTTCTATTTCATCCTTCGTGCTACCCACCAGGTTTTCCCATTTTATTTGGGGGAAGTTGAAATCCCCCATTAGTATGGCTTCTCCTTTGCTACACGCATTTCTAATGTCATTGTATAACAGATTATTTTGCTCACCGTCTGAATCTGGTGGTCTATAGCATGCTCCTATTATTATGCCCTTTGAATTTTTGTCCTTTACTCTGACCCATATTGATTCTGTTTTATTTTCTTTGTCCAAGTTTAACACCTGGGCTTCAAGACTGTTTCTTCTGTATAGCGCTACCCCTCCTCCTCTTCTGTCCTGCCTGTCTTTCCTATACAGTGTATACCCACAAATATTATATTCGTCCCCATCACTCTCAGACAACCACGTTTCTGTAACACCTATCACATCATAGTTACCTGTTAGTGCAGTAGCTTCAAGTTCTAGAATTTTGTTTCTGATACTTCTAGCATTTAGATAAATACATTTAATGGTTGTCTTACCTGAGTTGTTGTTCTTGTTTTGATGCGGTCTCCCTTCTGTTTTTTTGTTGATTTCTCCCCCCTTCCTTTCTAGTTTAAATGCTTCTGAACCTGCTCAAGGATCTTTTCTCCAAGTAGACTGGTTCCCTTGTTATTTAAGTGCAGTCCATCCCGTCTATACAGATAGTCCTCGTCGTAGAATGTGGTCCAATGATCAAGATAGGTGAAGCCTTCCCGTGTGCACCACATCTTCAGCCATGCGTTTTGATTAATTATTTCCAGCTGTCCATATGGTCCTTTGCAAGGTGCCGGTAGTATACCAGAAAATACCACAGTTTTGGTTTTCTCTTTTAATTTCCTTCCTAGCTCTCTGAATTTGTTTTGCAGGGATTACGTCTGTCTCTTCCAATGTTGTTTGTACCGATGTGGACGACTACTACCGGGTCGTCTCCTGTTCGTTCTAGGAGCCTGTCCACGTTCTCAGTGATGTGCATGACCGAAGGCAGCACACTGTTGTAGTAAGGGGGTCCAAACTGCGAATTGAACTTGCTGTGTTTCTCAATATGGAGTCCCCAACAATCATTACCTCCCTTATTTTTGCTGTCTGGTCACCACTGTCAGTGGGGTCCTGGATATTGTTCCTTTCATTCTCTTCTTGTTGGTCCTGCTCATCAAAATTCTGAAGTGACTCAAATTTGTTGGTTGTTTTGATTTCTGGTGGTTGTGTTTGACAAAGTTTCTTTTTTTCCCTGCTTCTGCCCACCTGAACCCAGCTGTTCTGACCTTCTATCTCCCTGGTGGCTTTCAGTCTGTTAGGGGTGATGCAGACTTCCATGAATTGTGGGTGTGCCAGTTCCTCAAGATCCTGTTGCTGTCTCACTTCTTCCAGCTCCATTCTAGCATACTTACTAGTTTATGCAAGTCCTGGATCGCGCGGCACTTTACGCACACTTGGTTTAGCTCCGCTGGGTTTTCTCGGATTTCCCACATCAAGCAGGTGTCACAGATTATTGGCTTGAAGACCATGTTGAGGGTTTTTTTTTTTTGAAGTTTAGTTTCTTCTGCAGCCGTCAACCTGCTTTCAAACTGCTTGTAAACTGCTCTGTACTTTTCCACGCCTGTACTTCTCCCACTCGCTGTCGCTTCCACTCGTTGTCTCTGGGAAGACTGCCTCGTTTAACTGCGTTGTTCTGCTGTGCTGTTGGCTCCTCCCCTCACCCGTGTCTCAGAACGGCGCTGAATTTGAATCAGCTGCTCCGAGTTTCAGCTTGTTTGTTATCAGAAAAACACACACGGCTGTTTGACTTTGAGCTGCTGCTGTGTTTCCCCAATGTCCTCTGTTTTCTGATTAAAGCAATTCTCATGTATTTATTTTTTTGTTTGTATGGATTGGTTCAGCACAGGAAGTATCTGACAAATAGGTAGTTTATTGTTAGTTATACCTTTAAATCGTTCCATTCCTCTCTGAAAATGTGCCTTTGCTCTTGTTTCAACCCTTAAAAGTTTACAACAGTAAACTTGCAGTTTCCCCATGCTTTCATCAAAAGATTATGCTATGCAATTACTATAGTTTACCATGGTTTGCCATGTTTGTATAGCATACCTCTCTGGATTTCACAATGTTTACCTACGCTTTATCATGCTTTCACCTAACTTCTAAAGGGGAACATTGGGCCCTCTGTATTTGCAAGGGGGGTGCCTTGGTACAGTATAATCGGAAAAGTGGCCTATGCAACAAAGAAGTACCAGCAATAGTGCAACCAAAAAGAAAAAATACTTTTTGAAGATTAAAAGTCTGTGTATTAGGAAAGAACCAATAGGAGAGTCTTGCCATAAGTCTCATATTGATCACTTTCCAGTCTAACAAAGAAACTGTTTTCGTGGAACGGCCTAATAGGGAAAGATTATCTGATTGATTTTTATCAGGCCCCAACACCAAGATACCAGTGTTTACAAACATGAACAAAGCCAGAAATCCTAATGTCAGAGCTAGCACTCACACATGGTGCTAGCAATGCATGTCGGGGCCTAGGATCCTCAAACAACCATGCACAGAGAACACCAGAAGCTGGACTGCCATATGAACCTGATTTACTACAGCCATGCATAGAGAACATCAGGAGCTGGACTGCCATATGAACCTGATTTACTACAGCCATGCATAGAGAACACCAGGAGCTGGACTGCCATATGAATGTGATTTACTACAGCCATGCATAGAGAACATCAGGAGCTGGACTGCCATATGTACCTGATTTACTACAGCCATTCATAGAGAACATCAGGAGCTGGACTGCTATATGAACCTGATTTACTACAGAGAAGACTTTAAAATCCATGTGAGGACTGAAACAGAAAATTATATACAAAGTGACTGTAAACATCAAGGAGAATACATTGGTTAAGATAACTACAATCTTTCATGCCTGCACTAAGTTTCTCTTGAAGGTTAGGTTACTAGAGTTTCTCACGCTTACAAATATTCTAAAAGGCAATTACATTTTTGTATTTGTTTATTTTAAATAGACTCTTAGCACAAGCAAATCTTGCATGCCGTGGTGAGCACAGCGTTGAAGTTGGTTTCTCACATACTACATCGTGAAGCCACTTTGCATTATGCTGTGCATACTTATGGACATACAACTTTATTGCTGGGGGGGAAATTCGCATATGGACTGTCAACAGAAATAAGACGAAATTAAGATGAATGAGGAGCCTAAGTCATTTGCTGACCTCGGGTCCCATTAAAGGTGCATTGCTATAATAAACAGTGTTGTTTGAGTGGAAAGACACCTTGTCCCTGTTACTACATTCATGCATTCAGCTTTGCTAAGAACTTGTAGATCATTGGCACCACAGCTGTCATCATGACAATATTTAGTCATTAGTCTAATTTGACATTTCTGTAGCCTTGTCAGTATTATGTTGAGCGTGTAATGTCTGTCAGTGTACAGTGCATTGCTTTCTCCTCCTAGATTGCATGTATGCTTGTACAACTTCCTAACTGTATCAAATTCCATTAAGACAGGTAACCCCCCCCCCCCCCCCCCCCCCCCCCAAAAAAAAAAAAGAATTATTGAACTATGTGGGACAATAAAAAAATATCGGTCATGTTGAAAAATCTCAACAATCCATCACCAGCGCACCCCGCCTCCCCCCTCGCCAATCATAATCCTTGTTATACAAGCGTTATTAACCATTATCAAAAAAAACCTACAACCATCCCTGAAACAAGATCATGGCTATGCCATTGGTCACTAGAGAAACTAAGGGATGACAAATGAAGCGTTACACAGCCTAGTACAACCTATTACAGTGTTACACTGAGAGGCTATTATAGGCTATTACAGCGTTACACTGAGAGGCTATTACATCGTTGCACTGAGACGCTATTACAGTGTTACACTGAGAGGCTATTACAGTGTTACACTGAGAGGCTATTACAGTGTTACACTGAAAGGCTATTACAGCGTTACACTGAGAGGCTATTACAGCGTTACACTGAGAGGCTATTACAGTGTTACACTGAGAGGCTATTACAGTGTTACACTGAGAGGCTATTACAGTGTTACACTGAAAGGCTATTACAGCGTTACACTGAGAGGCTATTACAGCGTTACACTGAGAGGCTATTACAGTGTTACACTGAGAGGCTATTACAGTGTTACACTGAGAGGCTATTACAGGCTATTACAGTGTTACACTGAGAGGCTATTACAGTGTTACACTGAGAGGCTATTACAGCGTTACACTGAGAGGCTATTACAGTGTTACACTGAGAGGCTATTACAGTGTTACACTGAGAATCTATTACAGGCTATTACAGTGTTACACTGAGAGGCTATTACAGCGTTACACTGAGAGGCTATTACATTGTTACACTGAGAGGCTATTACAGGCTATTACAGTGTTACACTGAGAGGCTATTACAGCGGTACACTGAGAGGCTATTACAGTGTTACACTGAGAGGCTATTACAGGCTATTACAGCGTTACACTGAGAGGCTATTACAGTGTTACACTGAGAGGCTATTACAGCGTTACACTGAGAGGCTATTACAGCGTTACACTGAGAGGCTATTACAGCGTTACACTGAGAGGCTATTACAGCGTTACACTGAGAGACTATTACAGTGTTACACTGAGAGGGTATTACAGCGTTACACTGAGAGGCTATTACAGCGTTACAATGAGAGGCTATTACAGTGTTACACTGAGAGGCTATTACAGTGCTACACTGAGAGGCTATTACAGCGTTACACTGAGAGTCTATTACAGCGTTACACTGAGAGGCTATTACAGCTATTGTTACACTGAGAGGCTATTACAGTGTTACACTGAGAGGCTATTACAGGCTATTACAGTGTTACACTGAGAGGCTATTACAGTGTTACACTTTATCTTGAGATTAAGAAACACAACAAGTTCAGTGCACACTTTGAACCCCCTTACAACAGTGTGCTGCCTTCCAGGAGCCTCTGTCAAGCACGTCACTGAGAACATGGACAGGCTCCTAAACAACATTGGAAGAGACAGACGAAAATCCCTGCAAAACTAATTCAGAGAGCTAGGAAGGAAATTAAAAGACAAGACCAAAACTGTGGTATTTTCTGGGATACTGCCGGCCCCTTGCAAAGGACCATATGGACAACTGGAAATAATTAATCAAAACGCAAGGCTGAAATCGTGGTGCACACAGGAAGGCTTCACCTATCTTGATCATTGGCCTACATTTTACAACGAGGACTATCTGTATAGATGGGAAAGACTGCACTTAAATAAAAAGGGAACCAGTCTACTTGGAGAAAAGATCCTCGAGCAGGTTCAGAAGCCTTTAAACTAGAAAGGAAGGAGGGAGAAATCAACAAAAAAACAGAAGGGAGACCACATCAAAACAAGGACAACAACTCGGGTAAGACAACCATTAAATGTATTAATCTAAATGCTAGAAGTATCAGAAACAAAATTCTAGAACTTGAAGCTACTGCACTAACAGGTAACTATGATGTGATAGGTGTTACAGAAACGTGGTTGTCTGAGAGTGATGGGGACGAATATAATATTTGTGGGTATACACTATAGGAAAGACAGGCAGGACAGAAGAGGTGGAGGGGTAGTGCCATACATAATAAACGATCTTGAAGCCCGGGTGTTAAACCTGGACAAAGAAAACAAAGCCAAATCAATGTGGATCAGAGTAAAGGACAAAAATTCAAAAAGGCATAATAATAGGGGCATGCTATAGACCACCAGATTCAGACGGTGAGCAAAATAATCTGATACAATGACATTAGAAATGCGTGTAGCAAAGGAGAAGCCATACTAATGGGGGATTTCAACTTCCCCCATATAAAATGGGAAAACCCGGTGGGTAGCACGACGGATGAAATTGAAATGGTAGAAATGACAAATGTCTGTTTCCTAAAGCAATTTGTCAAGGCACCAACTAGAGGGGAGGCATGCCTTGATTTAGTATTTTCAAATAAAGAAGACAGAATAACTAAAACAGAGGTCAGAGAACCACTGGCAAACTCAGACCACAACATGGGCTCATTTGAAGTGTTTTTTAAAACCCCAAAAGTAATGACTAAAGCTAAGGTTTACAATTTTAGAAAAGCAAACTATGAAGGTATGAAACAGAGACTAACAGAAGTAGATTGGAGTAAAATAGAGAAAACATCCACAGAAAAAGGATGGCTGTTCTTCAAAAATGTAGTACTAGAGGCGCAAAACAATTACATCCCTAAAGTAGACAAATCTAAATGTAAAACTAAATTGCCAAAATGGTTTAATAGATCAATTAAAAAAAATATTCAGTGAAAAAAGGCACTTTACAGAGCGTTAAAAAGGGACCAAAAACAAAGTACACAGAAAGAGTACACAGAACTGCAAACGCAAGTCAAAAAGGAAGTTAGAAAGGCCAAGAGAGAAATAGAAATGAACATTGCTAAGGGGGCTAAAACCAATTCCAAAATGTTTTTCCAATATTTCAACAGCAAGAGAACATTCAAAGAGGAGGATAAATGTCTAAGAGATACAAATGGCAAAATCATAGATGAAGTAAAAAAAAATAGCAAATATATTAAATGATTACTTTTCACAAGTTTTTACAAAGGAGGATACGGACAACATGCCCCACATGTCATCCAGTTCCTATCCAGTTTTAAATAACTTTAGCATAACTGAGGCAGAAGTGTTAAAGGGACTAGGAGCTCTTAAAATAAACAAATCCCCTGGGCCGGATGAGATCCTCCCAGTAGTACTCAAAGAAATGAAAGAAGTTATTTACAAACTGCTAACCAAGATCATGCAACAGTCTCTTGACATAGGAGTTGTACCGACAGACTGGAAAATTGCAAACGTAATACCGATCCACAAAAAGGGAAACAAAACTGAACCAGGTAACTACAGACCAATAAGCCTGACTTCTATTATATGCAAACTTATGGAAACTATAATAAGATCCAAAATGGAAAATTACCTATATGGTAACAGTATCCTGGGAGACAGTCAACATGGTTTTAGGAAAGGGAGATTGTGTCTAACTAACCTGCTTGATTTTTTTGAGGATGCAACATCGATAATGGATAATTGCAAAGCATATGACATGGTTTATTTAGATTTCCAGAAAGCTTTTGACAAAGTCCCACATAAAAGATTAATTCTCAAACTGAACGCAGTAGGGATTCAAGGAAATGCATGTATATGGATTAGGGAGTGGTTAACATGTAGAAAACAGAAAGTACTGATTAGAGGAGAAACCTCAGAATGGAGTGAGGTAACCAGTGGAGTACCACAGGGATCAGTATTAGGTCCTCTGCTGTTCCTAATCTACATTAATGATTTAGATTTTGGTATAGTAACCAAACTTGTTAAATTTGCAGACGACACAAAAGTAGGAGGAGTGGCAAACACTGTTGCAGCAACAAAGGTCATTCAAAATAATCTAGACAAGATTCAGAACTGGACAGACACATGGCAAATGACATCTAATACAGAAAAGTGTAAGGTATTGCACGCAGGAAATAAAAATGTACATTATAAATATCATATGGGAGATACTGAAATTGAAGAAGGAATCTATGAAAAAGACCTAGGAGTTTTTGTTGACTCAGAAATGTCTTCATCTAGACAATGTGGGGAAGCTATAAAAAAGGCCAACAAGATTTTCAACTATATTGTGAAAAGTGTTGAATTTAAATCAAGGGAAGTAATGTTAAAACTGTACAATGCATTAGTAAGACCACATCTTCAATATTGTGTTCAGTTCTGGTCACCTCGCTACAAAAATGATATTGCTGCTCTAGAAAGAGTGCAAAGAAGAGCAACCAGAATTATTTCAAGTTTAAAAGGCATGTCATATGCAGACAGGCTAAAAGAAGTGAATCTTGAACAAAGAAGACTACACGGCGACATAATTCAAGCATTCAATATTCTAAAAGGAATTGACAATGTCAACCTAAGGGATTTTTTCAACCTGAAAAAAGAAACAAGGACCAGGGGTCACAAATGGAGATTAGACAAAGGGGCATTCAGAACAGAAAATAGGAGGCACTTTTTTACACAGAGAATTGTGAGGGTCTGGAATCAACTCCCCAGTAATGTTGTTGAAGCTGACACCCTGGGATCCTTCAAGAAGCTGCTTGATGAGATTCTGGGATCAATAAGCTACTAACAACCAAACGAGCATGATAGTCCGAATGGACTCCTCTCGTTTGTAAACTTTCTTATATTCTTATGTTCTTATCTCTTTATTTGTCTGCAAGTATTTACTATCTCAAAGAAATTAACCATAAATATACCTTTAAAAAATGTAGCATGACATGAAAAAATATTGAAGACCAGGAACAAAAATCACAGAGACTTTTACATGTGGTCTACAAAAGCTAAGCTGCTCCATGTTGTTATGTGGAATTATATTGGCCAACATTTTTTATTTATTTATTTTTTTAATTCAGAATTGGCAATTATTTTACCATTAATTTTGTCCCAATTTGGAATGCCCAATTATTCAACCCGGCTCACCACTGCAACCCCTACACTAAGAACATAAGAACATAAGAACATAAGAAAGTTTACAAACGAGAGGAGGCCATTCGGCCCATCTTGCTCGTTTGGTTGTTAGTAGCTTATTGATCCCAAAATCTCATCAAGCAGCTTCTTGAAGGATCCCAGGGTGTCAGCTTCAACAACATTACTGGGGAGTTGATTCCAGACCCTCACAATTCTCTGTGTAAAAAAGTGCCTCCTATTTTCTGTTCTGAATGCCCCTTTTTCTAAACTCCATTTGTGACCCCTGGTCCTTGTTTCTTTTTTCAGGCTGAAAAAGTCCCTTGCGTCGACACTGTCAATACCTTTTAGAATTTTGAATGCTTGAATTAGGTCGCCACGTAGTCTTCTTTGTTCAAGACTGAACAGATTCAATTCTTTTAGCCTGTCTGCATATGACATGCCTTTTAAGCCCGGAATAATTCTGGTCGCTCTTCTTTGCACTCTTTCTAGAGCAGCAATATCTTTTTTATAGCGAGGTGACCAGAACTGCACACAATATTCAAGATGAGGTCTTACAAGTGCATTGTACAGTTTTAACATTACTTCCCTTGATTTAAATTCAACACTTTTCACAATGTATCCGAGTATCTTGTTAGCCTTTTTTATAGCTTCCCCACATTGCCTAGATGAAGACATTTCTGAGTCAACAAAAACTCCTAGGTCTTTTTCATAGATTCCTTCTCCAATTTCAATATCTCCCATATGATATTTATAATGTACATTTTTATTTCCTGCGTGCAGTACCTTACACTTTTCTCTATTAAATGTCATTTGCCATGTATCTGCCCAGTTCTGAATCTTGTCTAGATCATTTTGAATGACCTTTGCTGCTGCAACAGTGTTTGCCACTCCTCCTACTTTTGTGTCGTCTGCAAATTTAACAAGTTTGCTTACTATACCAGAATCTAAATCATTAATGTAGATTAGGAATAGCAGAGGACCTAATACTGATCCCTGTGGTACACCGCTGGTTACCACACTCCATTCTGAGGTTTTTCCTCTAATCAGTACTTTCTGTTTTCTACATGTTAACCACTCCCTAATCCATGTACATGTGTTTCCTTGAATCCCAACTGCGTTCAGTTTGAGAATTAATCTTTTGTGCGGGACTTTGTCAAAAGCTTTCTGGAAATCTAAATAAACCATGTCATATGCTTTGCAATTATCCATTATCGATGTTGCATCCTCAAAAAAATCAAGCAAGTTAGTTAGACACGATCTCCCTTTCCTAAAACCATGTTGACTGTCTCCCAGGACCCTGTTACCATATAGGTAATTTTCCATTTTGGATCTTATTATAGTTTCCATAAGTTTGCATATAATAGAAGTCAGGCTTACTGGTCTGTAGTTACCTGGTTCAGTTTTGTTTCCCTTTTTGTGGATCGGTATTACGTTTGCAATTTTCCAGTCTGTCGGTACCACCCCTGTGTCAAGAGACTGCTGCATGATCTTGGTTAGCGGTTTGTAAATTACTTCTTTCATTTCTTTGAGTACTACTGGGAGGATCTCATCCGGCCCAGGGGATTTGTTTATTTTAAGAGCTCCTAGTCCCTTTAACACTTCTGCCTCAGTTATGCTAAAGTTATTTAAAACTGGATAGGAACTGGATGACATGTGGGGCATGTTGTCAGTATCTTCCTTTGTAAAAACTTGTGAAAAGTAATCATTTAACATATTTGCTATTTTTTTTTCTTCCTCTACGATTTTGCCATTTGTATCTCTTAAACATTTAATCTCCTCTTTGAATGTTCTCTTGCTGTTGTAATATTGGAAAAACATTTTGGAATTGGTTTTAGCTCCCTTAGCAATGTTCATTTCTATTTCTCTCTTGGCCTTTCTAACTTCCTTTTTGACTTGCATTTGCAGTTCTGTGTACTCTTTCTGTGTACTTTCTTTTTGGTCCTTTTTTAATGCTCTGTAAAGTGCCTTTTTTCGCTGAATATTTTTTTTTAATTGATCTATTAAACCATTTTGGCAATTTAGTTTTACATTTAGATTTGTCTACTTTAGGGATATAATTGTTTTGCGCCTCTAGTACTACGTTTTTGAAGAACAACCATCCTTCTTCTGTGGGTGTTTTCTCTATTTTACTCCAATCTACTTCTGTTAGTCTCTGTTTCATGCCTTCATAGTTTGCTTTTCTAAAATTGTAAACCTTAGCTTTAGTCTTTACTTTTGAGGATTTAAAAAACACTTCAAATGAGACCATGTTGTGGTCTGAGTTTGCCAGTGGTTCTCTGACCTCTGTTTTAGTTATTCTATCTTCGTTATTTGAAAAGACTAAATCAAGGCATGCCTCCCCTCTAGTGGGTGCCTTGACAAATTGTGTTAGGAAGCAGTCATTTGTCATTTCCACCATTTCTATTTCATCCTTCGCGCTACCCACCGGGTTTTCCCATTTTATTTGGGGGAAGTTGAAATCCCCCATTAGTATGGCTTCTCCTTTGCTACACACATTTCTAATGTCATTGTATAACAGATTATTGTGCTCACCGTCTGAATCTGGCAGTCTATAGCATGCTCCTATTATTATGCCTTTTGAATTTTTGTCTGTTATTCTGACCCATATTGATTCGGTTTTATTTTCTTTGTCCAGGTTTAACACCTGGGCTTCAAGACTGTTTCTTATGTATAGCGCTACCCCTCCTCCTCGTCTGTCCTGCCTGTCTTTCCTATACAGTGTATACCCACAAATATTATATTCGTCCCCATCACTCTCAGATAACCACGTTTCTGTAACACCTATCACATCATAGTTACCTGTTAGTGCAGTAGCTTCAAGTTCTAGAATTTTGTTTCTGATACTTCTAGCATTTAGATAAATACATTTAATGGTTGTCTTACCTGAGTTGTTGTTCTTGTTTTGATGCGGTCTCCCTTCTGTTTTTTTGTTGATTTAACTCATGAGAGACGAGCACTCAGCCCTCCGTGCTATTAGCCATCCAATTTTTTGCACAGCAAGCCTGTCGTGAAGCGAATATAGAACTACAGTGTCAGAGTACCACGCACTTTTGAACTACACAAAGCCAGGCCTGCAGGTGCCCAGCCAATCACAGTGGTCGCTGATGTTCAGTGAACCATGGATTCCCCAGCCAACCTAACCCTCTGGGCAGTGCTTGGCCAGTTGTGCCCCACCCGGCCATGGTCAGCAGTGGCATAGCCTCGATTCAAACTGGCACTCTCCAAACTACAGCGAGTGTAGTCTCTACAGAGAGTAATATTGTCAGTAAAGACAAGCTCATCTTAATGATGCTGTAAGCATTGAGGTTTCTGTCGTTAGTCTCATAGTCTCTACGGAGAGTAATATTGTCAGTAAAGACGAGTTCATCTTAATGATGCTGTAAGTATTGTGGTTTCTGTCATTACAGCCTCAAAGTCTCTTGGCGTTGCCCAGTAAAAACTTTTGTTTAGTGTGGTTTTCCTCTGACTTTGTTCTGTGAATTGTGGGATGCTAATGGAAAACAGGGTTACACGGTTGTACAAAGATCTGGAAATATTTCTGTTAGCTGAAACTTCCCAGGTGCTCACTTGTCCAAATATTTACCAAAAAAAAGATAAAATATAAAGAACGAAATAGAGTAACACATGATCAGCTAATGTTTAGATCTTTGTTGGCCCAGGGTGAACATGCGATCAACATTTAAGAGATTACCCTATTTTAAAATATTACATCTCAGATCAGGAAATCGATACAGGGAATTAAAATGGAATGAAAGCATTTCAGAAGATTAAATGGAAGCCTCTTAAAAACCTATGGAAGCTGAAAACGATGTACGAAGCTCCTTTGTGGAAATACTGTGCTATGTTCTACTGATCCAAGAAAAAAAACTATAACTCAGTCACCAGCCTCACCCAAAATGCACATGATCACTTTAAATACATGGTTTGTGAAGGAAGCAAGCATTGAACAGCATGTTACTAATATCTGTGTCATCAGTTAAGATTTAAAATGGTCTTATTTGTATTTGTAATGGTGGTGATTGCGTTAGGGGAGACTGGTGCTGTTGTAACAGTTGGCATTCAAACAGTAACACTATCATCTTGTTACTCCAAGCTGACTTTATTAAACATTCATCTGTATTGACCTCTACTGAACATGGCAAAAAAAAGGAAAAAAAATGGACAAAAAGCAAAGCTGATGGGCAGAAAGCAAAGCTATGGGGAGCTACATTTGGTCACCCTAAACAAGGCCACACTTTGTCCAGTGAGGGATACTAATTAAAGGTAAGTGATCTGTCATCAATGCAGATATAAGGTGCATGACTTTGGTAAAAAAGTTAGCCATAAAACTGTATTCCTTTGTGACTGTTGCATTGTCCAAACATCCAATTGTTATTAATTTAAACAATTTCTTATGATATTGTAGGTTTTAGGCAGTTGTCTGTGTTTGTATGTAAAATTGTTGCATTTTCCCTTAAAAAGAAAATTGTGGTAGGTATTTTCTTTCAATGAAATTTCAGTGAATGGACTTCAGCTGGCTTTGTTCACAGCTTGTAATTGAAACCAAGGACTCCAAATCTTCTACAGCTCCATTCGGGATGTTTCTAATAAAATATAAATATCTGTTAAGAACTTGGGTTTGATCATCTTGATGAACTGATGAGTAACATTTCCTTATTACTGTATATTTTTATGTTCAAGTTTCTTACATAAAAACCATATTAATTAGGCTAGGTTGTTGTGGGACATTCTTCCCTTTTCATTTGCATTGTAAAAGCAGATTCACATTATAGTGTTTCTAAAAGATCTAAAATAATTTATTAAAAGTCAGAGTTGCATATTCTTAATTGCAACCATTTTTAAAGTAAATAAAACCCACATTGCAGAGATGAGTATGTTTTTTTTGTTTGTTTGGTTTTTTTGGCCTGTTAAGATTTACAGCCATGTCTAGGGACCTGGGAAGCTGATAAGAAAACGTTCATGTCTAGCACAGCAGTTAATCTATGGGAAAACTTACAGTTCTGATTGC
>NC_054538.1:1687999-1710499 GCF_017654505.1 Polyodon spathula | reverse complement strand
CCAAGCTGCTATAATTTTCGATTGGTTTATGCTACTGTAGTCCATATGCTGTGTGTATACAGCATATTAAGTGTTACAGAAACACATAAATCCGGCAGTCCTCCTGCTATTCTCTCACTGGATGACAAAAATCGCCCTGTGTATGGCTTTAAGATTTAGTTAAATACTTAAGTCCACTGTAGAATCTGATGTGATTAAACTGCCTCTCATTATTTATTTGAAAAAATGTCACACGACTCTCGCAATGTTAGAGATCTTGCTAAGACGACTAAACAAAAATTGAAATTAGTATAATGCTCTTTATTAACATGTTTTCTGTAGTTTTGCAAGGTAGCAGTGTGGTCCAATGGTTAAAGTCTAGGGGTTTGTAACTAGAGGGTTACTGGTTCAAATCCCACCCCTGCCACTGACTGACACACTGAGCAAGTCACATAATCTACTTGTGCTCCATCCAGCAGATGAGATGTTAAATCAATGTCCTATTGTAAATGACTCTACATACAGTTCGCAGCCTATCTCTGTAAAGTATTTTGTGATGGTGGTCTATTGTTATAGAATATATGATAAAATGTATGCAAATATATGATCAAATTGTGTTTTACACTACAGAATACATATAAGCCAGTCAAGCCAGTTTTCAAGGTGGGGCAGCATCAACTGACGGCACTAAATGTGTAGATGATCGTCTGATACAGTGAAAGGAGGGAAGCCCAAGATCCAAACTGCATTCTGTAGATCATTAGCTTATTGATTCCTGACAAGAGAACGATTATTTAACAGCTGATAAATTCAAAGTGATGTGAAACAGCTGAGGCAGTCAGGCTCAAAGTCACACAGTTACTCTACAAACCTGTCAGTACAATCCATTAAACTGACACACCTGATTTTCAAAAAAAATATTAAATAGCACTTTATTTCAAGACTGCCACCGAGTTTCACAATGTAAAACAGACAATGATGTAATCCTATTGTAGTGGCATAACCAGGAGTTTGAGCATTTATAGTATAAGTGTAAACTTTATAGTGTGTTGAGTCTGTGACATTCAGGCAATAAACTGCCAAAAGGCTACAGTGACAACTGTGTGTAATGGTGTGGGTAGAGTACAGTACAGTGCAGTACAGTCTACTGCATTGCAGTGCAGTACAATACAGTAAAGTACAGTACACTGCAGTGCAATGTAGGGTAGTACAGTGCAGTGTAGTACAATAGAGTACACTACAGTACAGTGTAGTACAGTAAAGTATAGTACACTGCAGTGCAGGGTAGTACAGTACAGTGCAGTGTGGTACAGTAGAGTACACTACACTACAGTGCAGTGTAGTGCACTACAGTTACAGTACATGCTACTATACCACCCAGTCTGATTCTCGACAAGGAGTTTCTACACAGCCACTAAAGCATGGTTTGGAAACACCTGTAGTGAAAGTTTGAATGAACATATAGAAATTCTCTAACTACACAGTGGACATTATAATTCTCATGCATACTGTATGTCTGAAAATTCCATGCATGCATCATTGTTAAAGTTTACTGAAGTACACCGTGGCATAAGCATAGTAAACCACAGTAAATGAAAAACCTCAATATTCCATGCAGATTTAGCACAAACAGGCCAAGTGAAAGCTAATGTGCTGTATATTTCTAACCTCTATTCTGCCCAATCCACTTTAGTGGAATAGAAACATCTCTATCTGTCTCAAGTGATGGTTGGCATGCAGTATTGGCAAGTGAGACAGACGGAGAAAAAGTCCAGCATAAATGGATGTCCACTGGTTAAATGGTACAGTATAGAAACAGCATCACTTTACTCCAGTGCTGCAGAACTGTACAAAGTATGTTCAGCAGAATGTATGTCTGAAGTAACACATTAATAAGATCTCCCTTTGCTCACAATGTTTTTGTTACATTATTTTGAAATTTTAAAACAGTTTGTGTGAACTGTGGAGTTGTATATATCTATATATATATATATATATATATATATATATATATATATATATATATATATATATATATATATATATATATATATTAAGTAAAAAGATCGACAGATAGTAAACTTAACATGGTACAATTATGCACAGTGACTGAATGGGATATACATACTATGAAGGATTATAGGATTTTCATCTGTAAACGTGAATCTAAATAAGTCTGGTATACAGCTACATGCAAAGTATTATGAGTTAATGCTTGGTTTCAGTAGAATTGTGCATCAGCATTTTTGTATATTTTAATTGGACCCGGCTTTGCATTTCTGAAGACCACACAGGTTAAAGCAGTGCCTCCAAATTACTCGGCTGCCCTCTATCTTAATCTAAATAGCTCTCCAAGGAAATGAGGTCACAGGTTCACTGCCAGCAGGGAAACCTACTGATGGCCTGAGATATTCAAAACATGTACTGTACCACTGCTAATTTATAAAACAACACTAGCTTCTGTATAGTGGATCAGTTATCCATATGTTAGTTCTAGTTTCAGCCCCAGCCCTTGTCTTGTTAGTTTTCTTAAGCAGCACATGTTCCCGACCTGTCCAGCGCTCACATTATTTTAATCATTTTTATCTGTAATACTGAAGTAACTCAGCAGTATCTCAAGAAATGTCCTAACCAGTGATCCACACTGTAAACTAAGTAAAGAGTTGAATCCCAAGTCAATTATATGAATGTAGAACTAGGCAGACAAATAGATGATTTCATTACCTTTAGAAGGGGCATTTGAATCTGTGATCTCACCCTATGTGCTGAAGTCTTCTGTTATAAATGAGTGTGTCATACCCCCATACTCACTAATAAATGATCTCACCAGACGTGCTGCTGTAATAAACTAAACGAATAAGAATGTGCAGGAAGGAAAACACTGCCTGTGGTGAGCGGGCTACCAGGGATCAAGATCTGCCTGCTAAAAGCACACATGTTGCCTTGCTAAATCCCAGTGGATGCTCGTCAGCTGATGTGCACAGCTTGTTGGGACAAGGGTAGCCCTGGATATCCGTAGCAGTTCCGAAGTGAAAAGAGACTTCCATATGTACTTGTACTTTCTGTGGCCTTGTAACCCAGAACAGATGTCCACAATAAAGGCTTGTGACCCGTGGAGATGTTTCCAGCATGTATTGAAGCCCACCTTGTTTTTATGTTGTAGCAGTCATAGCTTGCATGTGGGAAACCACTGGCCAACACCTGACTAAACTGAGAGGGTTTGAATGCTCTTTTAAAGCTTCTTTTGTATAATGTTGGGCTCTGGCATTGAGGAAACAGAGATATATTCAAATGTAATTGGGTAAGGTAACAGTTTAGCTTGAAACACATTGGCAGCTCTCCTGGGAGCCGTTTTGGAGCTGTTACAAACTGCCTTCTGTTACAAGATCTGGTACTAAGTTACGACCTATCAACTTGCTCCAATAATCTTTCCACAAACCTCTGTTAGAGGAGATTTACATAAGCTCTGTAATGTTTAGTTGTATCTCCTCAGTGTCTGTATTAAAAGGGCAATGAAATGTGGAGACGCAGTGTAAAGTTTGAATTCTTCAAAGTGTAATTGTTGTCAATCACATTACATGTGCTTACTTCAGCTGTGACATTGTAAATCATATGTATTAAATTGTTTTGTCAAGAATTACGTGATCTGGCTGGAACTCTCTGGTAAGACTGCTTTACCCAAGGTAAACATGCGGCTCATATTGGTGTCACACTGTAACCACAGGCATTGTTCATCTACAATCCAGCATTTCTAGACACTTCTAGAATTAGGTTCATATTGAAATAGCACCTTGTAGACAATACTATCATAGCATCAAAGGGTATGAACACTTTTAAATGAGCATTTTTGGAGTTTTGCAAAAAAAAAACCCGCTGAAATAAAGAAATAAATTGTAGACATCTATTTCTTGTAAAAAAAAAAAAATCCTCATCCACAAAAGCAAAACTTTTGCTACAAAATATCTTTCCTAAAATTCTTTGTTTTTCAAGAAATGTATAGAAATTATAAATTTCCATTGGGCTATGTAAACTTTTGACTACAACTATATATATATATATATATATATATATATATATATATATATATATATATATATATATATATCTATCTAGGTCTAGATCTGTGAATCTAGGGTTTCTGTGACGTCATAAATTACAAGTCTGAAGGTCGGGTAGTTTATAAACTGTCACAGAAACCGAGGTGGGATTGTTTTCCTGTACCTCACTGAAGAGGCCCATCTATTCTTTTTTATAATACATGGATACCCTTGTGATGCTAATATTAAAGGCGGCGAGGCTCAGCAGTACAGTTGGGGGTTTTTAAATGTAGTGTTTCAGAACTGTACAGTGTTTTATGTCGTTATCCATTAGTGCTTCAGCTTTATTTTCAAATGATTTCCTTTACCTTGTTTTAATTTCCAGTTCCTCTCCCATTTCTCTGAGATACAAATGTACCATCACTTTTATTTCATGTATTCTTATTTTGTTAATTATTAATGAACATTTCTGTACTGTGGGTGTTGTCGAGTGATTGAAAGTAAGACATTTTGTGTTTGAATTGAAAGTGATGGTCTCGAGGAGTCAAATGGGTCAAAGTTCATGTATATTTTCCTCCAGTGGAATTATCACTTTTTGACATCACTACTCGCTATTATGCCTTTTTCTCAAATTGTTCAGGATGCATGTATAGCCTTCATACTTGTGTGTGTGTGTGTGTGTGTGTGTGTGTGTGTGTGTAAATATATATATATATATATATATATATATATATATATATATATATATATATATATATATATATATATATATATATATATATATATTTTTTTTTCTTAAAAGTCTTAATACAATGAGAAAACTGAAATAAATTAGAGATCTGTTAATGTGGAATGAATAATCCAACGAGTTTATTTAAACATGCATTTAAATATGTCTGGTTTTGTTTCTGACACCATCAAGACAGCACTGCCCAGAAAACAAGGTACAATCAGTCAATAATATGAATTCCCCCTGCCAGTCAGTTAGGTTTTGTTCATCTATATTTGTAACATTTCTATTCTTTCTTTGGCCCTGTAGATAAATTGGCACTGGTTCAAACCAGACTCGGAGTTCTCTGGGCCAGTCTTAAGTATACAACAATAGGTTTTTGTTCACATGTATTGTTTTGTTTTCCCTTTTTCTTCTCTAGGACCTTTACAATAGTATGCATTTTGGTGAAAACATTCACCCCCAGCTTACACTAATAAATAGTTTGACTTTGACTTTAAAAAAAAGTTTTAGACATTGACCTTAGCTTAAAGGCTCCCAACCAGACTCAGGCCTCAGGAACTTTGGTCTTTGACTTGACTTTACCCTCATAAGTCCCAGCCTTGAAATAAACACTGGTGCACACAGAACACTAATTAACCCATAGTGCAAGAGAATAAACAAACAAAAAACATCTGAAGAATTTATATGCCATAAAAAATATGGGAAAATAACTGATATTAGTGTTGTCCCTTGTAAACCATTTAATTCCTTCTATGCGTCTTTAAAAACAAGAATCAAGAGTAAAAATTGATTAAAACCCTGTCAACTACACTATACCACAAGTTTGAAACTATCATCATAATTGGCAGACAGTTTTTGAATGAGACCAAGCACTGGAAAGGCAATGCATTAACTTCTATACCCTTAGAGGGCCCTGGTCTCTCTAGGCACATCGGCAAGGTAGTCTGGGGAGCCATAGTCGCAACTCCTTTTATGGATAAGTAAAAAAAACATTTAAAAAAAGGTGTTTACAGATTTGTACATGTGTGAGGACTGTCATTAAACATTTAAATCTGCCAAAACATTGGTGGTCCTTGTTGCTCACTATTAAAACCACATTATTTTTCTCCCCTTTGACCCTTGGAAACGTCTACAACAAAAAGATACCTCTGTAAGAAACCATAGCTGCTTGCACTTCCATAACAGGAAACAGCTGTCAAAAGTCATCTTTATGAGCTGCTTTATGGAGTCGTCAGAAGCCTTTTTTGCAGGTTCCTTCGTTTGCTGTCCTCAGTCCTCAAAGAGAATTGCATAATCATATCAGTAGTCAGTGACACAGAAGGAACTGCACTCTCTATATGTTCCTAAATGTTTTATTTGCCTTGTACATATACTTCTGTATAACAAAGTAACGTGCATTGGTACATGCACCTGTGGCCAGTCTCCAAACAATCTCTCAATACACGCAATTCCATTGAATTGGAAACCCCAAGCACAGCAATTACTGTGAAGTAGCTGCACGAACTGACCTTTTTTTTCTCTCTGCTTCCGGATTGACTTTTTTGGCTGATTTATAAATAGTGTATTGCGCTGCAATAGCAGAATGTTGTTGTTATAATAAAATTATTCTAAATGCCATCAACTTATTTTTAAACTGATAAACAAATTGAATCTGGGCTAAACGGTCATATCACAATTATAAACAAAAGGCATGGATGATCAGTTCCTAAATACTTGGCCAAACAAAAACGTTGAAAAATAAAGAGTTTCAGTTATACCGAGGAAAGTTCTATTCTGGGAAAAAACGCATCCATTGTTCTACTATATACAGGCTTTTTCAAATCTGGCATTTATTTTTACAGGACCAAAAAAACCCAAACCTTTTTTTAATTGCAAAACAGCAACCAGACAGAAAGAAAGGGTATAGTATTGACATGAATTTGTAGCAGATCAAAAACTAAAAGATAAAGCAAAGCCAAACTAAAATAAACAAGCATATCAATAATATATTAGTCTGGGTTAATGTTTTAATTTACTGAACTTAACCCTGTCATAACAATTCTTCAAGTAGAGCTTGAGATGAAGAATTGAGCCCAGTTTTAACAAAATTAATAATTTCCTTCATACATTATAGCATGCACATGTCACATCTTACCTGCATTCATTTTATTTCTCTTGGCTCTAACAAAATAAAATTATTCAAAAACTTACTCTATTGAACATTTTACTCAAAAAATAAATGTAAGAAACAATGACTCTTCCTTAACAAGTAATTTCATTTCCTGGAATGTTTAGTTAACATTTTATAGGCTCTTCAAAGGTCAGGGCCAAATGTGTGTAACTCACAGTCAAACATGGCTATAAAGATTAATTAATGCTTACTTAAAAGAGTAAATCACCCCTTTCTCAGGAAGAGATTTTTTGCATTTGTTCATGTGCCATATATATATATATAGTAACAAATTTGCTGCCGTCTTCCTGGATAATGACTTTGTGTGGTGTAATATTTAAGAATAATTCCCAGCAAAACAGTACTTCTACTTTAACTCGCCGGGCATGGCTTTATTTGAAAACAAAACAACTGCACTGCTGGTGCAAACAAAAACAAAAGAAAGGCCTAAACTCTTTTTGGGTCAAACTAAACAGTAAAGGTGTCCCTCTCTAAATGGGGAAAGGCTACTCCTGTTTACCCCGAATTACACACACACAGGTAGCTTATGTCTTTTTTTTTTTTTCCTTACTACCGTTTCTTTGTATACAAGCAACTCCACTCAGACTCTCAGCAAGTCTTCCTCACATATCCCTTCCCCCTACCGTCTCAACCTTACCACTTTTAACACCCAGCCAATTACACAATTAAACAGTGAAGCTCTATTGGAACTAATGCTGACATCCATATCTTCCCCAGGGTCTTAATGCCTCCAACTACCCTTTCCGATATAATACTCATTTTTCAACCAAACAAAGCATTGATTCGTCTAAACCCAAGTTTGTGGTTTAACCTCTTAAATCAATCTGTGAGAACCACTTTACTTTCATTTGTTAAGTCTCTAATTTTATTTTTAAACATATTACATTATCTCCACACTTTGTTTACCACCCAGTTGGTTTATGTTGTCTTTTCAACAAAGATAAGAATTTGAAAAAATTTAAATAAAGTTTGAGTTACTCTAAACTACCTCACACGTAAAATAAATGTGGGTGTCAGACGGGGTTCACTACCTAGGACCTTGATCTGTACATGTAATATATATGTTAATATATATACTATATATATATATAATATATATATATATATATTATTATATATATATATATATATATATATACGCGCGCACACACACAGTACACATAATTGATAAATGTGTTAATTTATCACAGTATGTACTGCTCCAATTAAACTGAATCAATTAACTGTTTTTTTTACTGGTATATGTTTGTCTTTAATATGTCTCCATAGGGACACAGGCTATAGTCAGTGTAAAGGAAGCTATGCAGTCTCATTATACTACTAATTATAGTTTCAGCTAAACATTTCAAGTGTTTTGGCTGAGGAATCAAGTTTTGAATGCCAATTCTCAAATCCCTGTGTTTTTTTCCCCCTTACTCGAAAGCAAAAATTTATAAGATATACAACTTCAAAAAGTGTCTTATCTCTTCAGGGATCATCCAGAAATATTTCCCTGACAGTTAAAGGTTTACTGTAATTAGGGAAATCCTTTTCTCTGTTTGTATTGTACTTGGTTTGAAATTATTTTGTTTTAGTAACTATGTTGCTAAGTAATATGTAAGATATCCTTTTTTAAGAGCAGTTTAAGTGCAACAAAAGTGGGGTATATGTGCTTCCAGGCTGATTTTAACTAATTTGAATATGATGGCAAATGTTGCCTATGTTACCACTAACCACAGATTTAAAATGATCAACATATAAAACTGGAACTACAATGTGCTGCCGGTTTATTGCATGAAAGATACAGTTTTGCCAATTGTATTGCACTTTGTCACAAATAAGAATATACTGTTTTTTGTTTAACCCTTAGTACTGCAATTAAATGAAATAACTTACACATTTTTATATTAGGAAAAAAACACACACATATATATATATATATATATATATATATATATATATATATATATATATATATATATATATATATATATGGTTTCTATATATAATCCCGATAGTAGGGCTGTCACTCGATTCAATGCAGGATTCAATTTTTGATCAGTTCATTTTTATTTTATCTGATTAAACGGTAGTTTCATCCCTGCACATTTTTTAGAAAGGTAATGTTCTTATAGTGGCTGTCCTGCATAGTAATACATTTTAAAAAATCAATAGAATCTAAAATAGCATGAGCCCAATGGGAATGTGGTCATTTTAAAAACGTTTTTATTTCAGTAAATGTAACACATTTTCACAGAACGTCAATCCATGAAAGAGTTTAATAGCAAAATATAAAATGCACAACAACTGAGAATGGATCTTTTTTTTTTTTTTTGTCTTTGGTGCAAACATACCATATATAACACTTATGGCTCCTTATGAACAACATTTATTTTATTTTTTTTTTTACATTATATTTAGGTCTTATAGATTTTCGTCATTAAAAAAAAACAAAAAAACATAAAAATAAAAATCAGTCCCATGAAACAGGTAAACATTGGTTAAAACAACTCTCCTACCCGTGTTCCACAATACAAACTAGGAAAAATCAGCATACACAAACAACTTGAACTTGTAATATTAAAATTACTAACATTAATGAAACAAAACGTTACAGTCACAGCTTGTGACACTAGTAAAAGACATTTACTCATAAGAACATAAGAACATAAGAAAGTTTACAAATGAGAGGAGGCCATTCGGCCCATCTTGCTCGTTTGGTTGTTAGTAGCTTATTGATCCCAAAATCTCATCAAGCAGCTTCTTGAAGGATCCCAGGGTGTCAGCTTCAACAACATTACTGGGGAGTTGATTCCAGGCCCTCACAATTCTCTGTATAAAAAAGTGTTTTCTATTTTCTGTTCTGAATGCCCCTTTTTCTAAACTCCATTTGTGACCCCTGGTCCTTGTTTCTTTTTTCAGGCTGAAAAAGTCCCTTGGGTCGACACTGTCAATGGGTCGACACTGTCAATACCTTTTAGAATTTTGAATGCTTGAATTAGGTCGCCACGTAGTCTTCTTTGTTCAAGACTGAACAGATTCAATTCTTTTAGCCTGTCTGCATATGACATGCCTTTTAAGCCCGGAATAATTCTGGTCGCTCTTCTTTGCACTCTTTCTAGAGCAGCAATATCTTTTTTATAGCGAGGTGACCAGAACTGAATATTCAAGATGAGGTCTTACTAGTGCATTGTACAGTTTTAACATTACTTCCCTTGATTTAAATTCAACACTTTTCACAATGTATCCGAGCATCTTGTTAGCCTTTTTTATAGCTTCCCCACATTGTCTAGATGAAGACATTTCTGAATCAACAAAAACTCCTAGGTCTTTTTCATAGATTCCTTCTCCAATTTCAATATCTCCCATATGATATTTATAATGTACATTTTTATTTCCTGCGTGCAGTACCTTACACTTGCCTCGCCTGCAACCATGCTAGGTCAAATGAAGGAATCATGAAAAATAAATGCTGCACTGTAAAGTCAGCTCTGTTGAAATGAACTTTGAACATTCAATAAAAACTCCCTTTCCACCAACACAGTTTTAAAATAAATAAAGTCTGCTTTGATTGTAGTAAATGCAGACATATTTTTCCAAGCTAGCAGCAGACATTGAAGATCGTTCTGGACGTTGTAGAAAATGTAAGAAGCGTGTATAACAACAGCAAACCAGATATGAACAGACGCGGGAAGCCTTCTCGTGCTCGTGCTTTCAGCCAAAAAATAAAAATAAAACTGCCTGATTAAATTGTAAAAAAAAAAATAATAATTACTCTGCGATCAACTATTTATTTGATTAATCAGTCTGATTAATCTGTTAATCGTAGCAGCCCTAATGTGTGTGTGTGAGTGTGTGTATATACAGTATTATGTCATATGTAGAAATCTTATTCATATTTTGCATGTAAAACGTACCACCCATTGTTGGGTTTGTCCATGAAGCCGTGTCGGCTTTGTATATATATATATATATATATATATATATATATATATATATATATATATATATATATATATAGAGAGAGAGAGAGAGAGAGAGAGAGAGAGAGAGAAAGAGAGAGAGAGAGAGAGAGAGAGAGAGAGATAGACAGATAGATACGCTCACTCAGATTAAATGAAGAGTTTCAATTAACAGTACAATTTACAGTAGCAAAACTAAATGAATAAGTGCGATCAGGAGCAGTTTTTAAATTGTTTATTTTGATCATTTGTTGCTGATTACTGGAAAATGGGAGAACTGAATAAAAATTGTTGTAACATTTAGACACTTAGTTTGATGTAAATCGTGTGGTAACAGTGGGAGGGAGCTGCTGTAAACCAACCAAACTAACATTGAAAGTAATTACTGATTAATTACACATGAAACAAACAAAAATGGCTAAGACACTTCGACAGTATGTTGCAAATAAATGTTTTTAAATGGGAAACTTTACTTGAAAGATGTGGCGCCGTGCATCCCATAAAACTGTAGGACATTTAATAAGTACTAGCCAGTAAAAATGTATCACGGAATCTTCAGGATAGATCCACGGGCTTTAAGTAACAGAATACTCGAGTAAACTGATCCACATTAAAAGCAGCACATATAAATATTCCCAATAGCACTTAAAACCAACTGGTAAAAAGAAAAAGAAAAAAATCAAAATGGATGTCTATAGCCCATGAAAAGAGGATAGATAAAAGCTAAAAATACATATACCAAACCTCTACTGTCAGGGTGACCTTTTATGTTTTTTTTCAATTAGGAGTGAGATAAAAGTCACAGTGGTATAGTTCCATACTGTATTTAGGCAATGTTTAGCTTTTTTGGTGATAAGTACAGCCTAAAGTAAGTAATGGATTGAGAACAGGACTCAGGGGCCACATGAGAGACCCATTTACAAGAGAGCTGACTCATTGATTTAGGAATCATGAAACTCTGATACACAGTCGCTGAGAGGGAGCATTCTGACGGGCTCAGGGGTTCTGGAAACTTAAAGGAAAAACATACTTCCGGTTAATACAATGTGCAGCAGCAAAACAAGCAGGTACGCAGGTAGTTTGATTTGATACAGACATGTGTGCCAAAATAATTATAAAATAATTAGCCACCACAGTGCAAATTAAAAATGGAATCCCTAAATCCTCAATTCACACTGTAGGTTATAGGCTTCAACGAAAGAATCAGAAAGCTTGGGACATCTTGGCACATCCTTTCAGAAACTTCCTATTGGGAATCCCCTTTCACTTCTTTCTGGGGTTATTTAACTGCATCATCTGCATTCTGGGATCAAACAAGATAGTACAAGCGGTCAATGGCTTTGCACCTGGAAAACTATTTCTGACCTTGGCTCCTCTGACACAGTGTAGTGAGTTTTCAAAAAACAGTGTTATTGTATCAAACACATGGTATAATAGTGACAGCTTTAATAGCAAGTGATTAATCCATCAATGCTTTGAAATTAGTAAGATTTGCCACAATTGGTATATCACAGATATTTGTTCATCAATTTTCGCTTAAGTTCTAAAACTGTTAGCTCAGTGTAATTTACACACAAAATGAACCATTCTTCAACTGAGTTGCAGACATAAATGATCCAGCATTGATCCTTCAAATACCCTGTAAACCAGCTATATATACTAATACATAAATTACCTAAACAGTTATTTTAATTATTAATCAAGCTTAAATAAAAGCCATCATTCTGAAAACAAAAATTAGGTATAGTTCATAAAAAAGGTACCAAATCTAATTATTTATTTAATCCACTGGGTACCACAGTATTTAAGTAAAAAATCCCAAACAATTCTCTCTGTAGCAATGTATTATTAAGATTACCACCCCTCCTATTTTGACTTACTTTTTCTGTTCCAAGACACCTGAAAGTATCGACGTCATGGTTTTCTTCTGAAAAATGTTTTGCAGCTGTTGATGTTATATCTTGTCTCTGAATGGAGCTGCTGTGTTCACGAAGTCTAGTTTTGAATTGACGAGTGGTTTTACCCACATAGTCCTTTCCATATGGAGAGGCAGCAGATAAACTGCATGTGTGGTGTTACATGTTGTACAAGATTTGATCTTTCATTTTTTACCAGTTGTAGGACAATTAAAAAAAAAAAATAAATAGACTTTATAAGCTTCTTACAAGAAACACAGTTGCGACATGGAAAGCCTCCCATTAAAAACGTTCTTTCACGCTTCGATTTATGTACATCTGCTTTCACCAACATAGTTTTAAGATTAGGTGCTCTTTTGTAAATAGAAAGAGGGGAAGTATGAAAACCAGAACCCAAAGACCTGTCAGAAGACAAAATATGCCAATGTTTAACCACTAATGATTTGATCTTATTACCAAGAGGGTTGAATGTTAATGCAGAATTAAGTGAAAATTGTTTTGATAAATTTTGATGAGAAATGTTATAAACATTTAACACATGATCCAACATTGGATTTAAAAAAAAAAATGACAAAATGTTACAAATGGGAATGGATAGTTCTTAGCTCTTGGAACAAGAATTTAAATTCTTAATTACAGAAAATCCTGTAAGACCGGTTTATATACTCTACCTAAAATTCATTGTAGCCGGGATAGGCTCATTGAAATTTCTAGGTATGTGAATCACCATATTTCTCCTTTAGTTCTTACCTTCATATTTTAAAGCTACTTCTGATTTTTTGAGAAAGCTTGTGACCTTGGATATTTAGTTAAATGCCAGGTATGTCAAACTCCCACTGAATATTTTACAGTTGACTAAATTTTTATCAAAAAAATCATTTTTGATAAAAAAATATTATTTACAGACACATGGAACAAATTGTGCAAATTTATGGGTAAATGTGATGATGATGACATTTATAACAACAATCCCTATAAAGGTTCTGTAAAATACTGGGCTCCGTGCATTGATGATATCATTAGGGTTTGGTCCGATGCTGTAGTTAATTTAAATGATTTTGTAAGAGTCGAGTCAATCACTTTCACTGTAGAAAAAAGTTTAAATCAGAATTTTTTTTTTAGATGTTTATTATATAAGAGTGTAAAACGTCAGAGTACCACTGTATATAGAAAACCAACAGATAAAAATACTTTGCTATCAGCTGATAGTTATCATCCTATCTCCTTAAAGAGAAGTCTTCCAATTAGCCAATTATATAGATTGCACAGGATTTGTGATACAGAGGGGCAGTTTGGAGACAGTCTACACACTTGTTGGACTGTTTTTGGTCACAGAGATATATAGAAAAATGGCTGAAGGATGCATTTTATAAAGTCAAAAGTGTCACGTGTGACAGTTTATTTGTTAAATTATATATAAGTTAATTCTGCATTAACATTCAACCCTCTTGGTAATAAGATCAAATCATTAGTGGTTAAACATTAGCATATTTTGTCTTCTGACAGGTCTTTGGGTTCTGGTTTTCAAACTCCTCTATTTTTACTTACAAAAGAGCACCTAATCTTAAAACTAGGTTGGTGAAAGTGGATGTACATAAATCTAAGATATAACATCACCAGCTGCGAAACATGTTTTGGAAGAAAACCATGAGATTGATTCTTTCAGGTGTATTGGAATAGAAAAAGTAAGTCAAAATAGGAGGGGTAGTAATCTTATACATAGAGAGAATCGTTTGGGATTTTTAACTTAAATACTGTGGTTTAAATGAAGAATTACATTTGGTACCTTTTTATGAACTAGACCTAATTTTTGTTTTAAGCTTGATTAATAATTTTAATAATGGTTTTGGAAATTGGTTTATTAGTGTATCTATGTGACCTATTTACAGGGTATTTGAAGGATCAATGCTGTATCATTGGTGTTTGTAATTCAATGGAGGAATGTTTCATTTTGTGTGTAAATTACACTGAGCTAACAGTTTTAGAACTTAAGCGAAAAATTGATGAACAAATATCTGTGTTATACCAGGTGTGGCAAATCAATTGGTAGTTTGTGTTGTGTGCCCATGAACTAACATTTACTTAATTGTAAATACCTGTTAAACTCAGTACATTTAAATAGAGGTATTGAAGCTGTGTAGTAGTATACACACTGAAGGTGGCTTTTTGGCTGAAACATGGTTGTGATTTTTCTTTGTGGATTAGAACTTTAATCTGTTTGTCCTTCAAAAAAATGAAGTTGTAAAATTAATAAATTATGAAAATTACTTTTTTTAATTAATTATTTTTTCCTATGAATGCAGACCTCTGTTACATTGTTCTGATTTACTATTTCCATATACCCTATTCAAACGGCACTACACTGCTTCAATATAGATTGAACATTGTTGCTATTTCTATAATGTATAAGTGAAAAAGTAAGTGATATCTGAAACAGAAACACATTGGAAATGTGAAAAAACATCAAGTTATCAAAAGTTCCCTGCCATTTAAAGTGGAGATATCAAAAACACAAGCTAGGTTTTAAGAAACTATTGGGGCAACCTTGCCCAGCACAAAGCGAATAGGCACAACTGTAAAAGCGGTGGGGGTGAATGGTGCCCCAATATGCTTTGTGCTGGGCAAGGTTGCCGTAATGGTTTCTTGAAACTTGGCTTGTGTTTTTGATATCTCCACTTTAAATGGCTGGGCACTTTTGATAACTTGCTGTTTTTTCACATTTCCAATGTGTTTTTGTTTCAGATATATTTTGTGTGTGTATATATGTGTTATATGTGTTTGTTTTGCATTTTTATTGACTTTAACATATTTTAATATTTTGTTTAATTTCTATAAGTTGCTTTAGATAAAAGCATCTGATAAATAATGAATACTAATAATGATAATAATAATAATAATAATAATAATAATAATAATAATAATAATAATAATAATACAATAGTATTGTGACAGAAAGATGAGTTCTGGTGATGAATCTTCCTCCCGACCTGTGAGGGCCCTAAAGAACGGGAGGAGAAGTATCTGGAAGGGCTGGCCTGACAGTTCGTTTCCGGGTCAGGGAAGTGGGTCAGCCTGGAGGGAAGCGCGACTCTGTTGTAAGACCGTATTGACGTGGTATTAGAAGTGGGATGGACCGCAACGCACTGGCGGAGCTGCTGCAGGCACTGGAGATCAAACGGGATGCAGAGGAGAGACGGAGGGAGGAGCGCTATACGGAGCTCATTGAACGGGTAGGGCTGATCGTTGCTGCAGGAGCGACCCCTACCGGAACATCATTGATGTCGGCCCCGAAGGCACGGGCCATGAAAATGACGGCGGAGGATGATCCGGAGGCATTTTTGGTGGCGTTCGAGCGGCTGGCAACCGCGGCGGGATGGCCTCGGGAGTTCTGGGCAAGCCAGCTAGGACCTTGCCTGGTCGGGGAAGCGCAGGCAGCTTACCAAGCCCTGAGCGACCAGTACGCCACTGACTATGACCTAGTCAAGCAGGCTATCCTCCGTCGTCTCAACATCACCGCGGAGACCCACCGGACGCGGTTCCGCGAGTACCGGAGAGCCCCGGAGACACGCCCCAGGGTGGTGGCACAGCGGTTGTGCGACCACATGGTCCATTGGCTGACCCCAGAGAAGAAGACCGCTCAACAAATGGGGGAAGCCATTGTGGTGGAACAATTCTGCCATGTGGTCGGCGCCGAAACTCAGGCATGGGTACGGCGCCACAACCCTGACACCCTGGAGGAGGCGGTCAAATTGGCCGAAGATTTTGAAGACTCTTTGACGTCAGCCCGGGTCGGGATCCTGTCAGCCCCTGCCCTGCTCAGGAACCAACCTCTCCCTCCCTCTTCTCCAACACCACCACCATCACCCTCGGTCTTGGCACCCAGACCTCCCAGACCGCCGACCCCGTTGGGCCCCCTTGCCTCCCCCCCATGGAGACCGACGATGGCCCCCAGCTGGAGTAGAGGTGTTGCCCCTGCCCCGTTGCCCTACCAGCAGCGGGACAGATATTTAACCTATGCCCTCTCTATCCCTCCACTCTGTTTTAGGTGTAACCAGCCTGGACATAGGGCCAGGTCATGCCCCACTGCTATGGAGTGTGACGTGGCTGCATGCAACTGGACACCTGGAACGGGTAAGCAGAGGGAAAACGGTTGGGAGGGGCCCTGTCTAATTGACGTGGTTTTAGGGAATGTGAAAACCCACGCGTTAGTGGACACAGGGTGTGAGCAAACCTTGATCAGGACAGCTCTCTTGGGCGGTATGTCGTGGCGGCCACAAGGTCAGGTGGCCATCTCCTGTATCCATGGAGACACGGTGGCATACCCCACCCTAAAAGTATATTTATCGGTAGGACCGATAAAACGTCACCTTGTAGTCGGGGTGGCGGAAAGGTTGCCGCACCCAGTTATTCTGGGCCGAGACTGGCCAAAATTCAAAGAATTGCTGCAAATAATGGCAGTCTCAGCCACACACGTAAACGTGGCAGAAAAAGGGAAAAAGGAACGGATTGGTGATGTGTTTCCTTTTCATACTGAAATGTTTTACCCTCTGTTCCGTCCTAGAAAAACAAATAAGGAGAGACGGACGGCGAAATGGGAGGGAGCGTCTTTGAGACAAGGCTGGGGTCTGGTGGGAGAGTGCTGTAATGGTAACAAACGCCAGTCGAAGGGAGTGGGAACGCAGTGTGACCGAGAGAGCGAGGTTACTGGGCCGACTAGGGCAGAGGTTATTCCAGCCCCTCTCAATATACCGGACCCGTGGTACTCAAGCGCGGACCTAGTGTGGGGCCAAAAGAACGACCCGTCACTGGTGCACGCTTGGGGGCAGGTCCGGTCCATTGAAGGTAAGGATGTTGATGGCGCTGGGCCGCTAGTATATCCACATTTCAGTATAAAGGGGCAATTACTATATAGGGTAAACCTAGCCGCGGGCACAGGACAGCCTGTAACACAATTATTGGTTCCCCCGTCTTGTCGGACCGAGGTCATGAGGCTGGCGCATGATATCCCTTTTGCGGGGCACCTCGGAGCCGAGAAGACGAGGGAGCGAATATTGGCTCGATTCTATTGGCTCGGTCTTCATACTGATGTGTCGAAATATGTAGCCACATGCCCAGACTGCCAGCGAGTAGCGCCAGGTCGAGTGCGCCCCGCTCCTTTGGTCCCACTGCCGATTATTTCCACTCCGTTCGAGCGCATTGCAATGGACATAATGGGCCCGTTGCTACCTTCTGACTCTGGGTATACGCATATATTAGTAGTGGTGGATTATGCAATGCGATACCCAGAGGCAGTTCCATTGAGGTCCACTAGTGCAGCTGCAATAGCCACCGAGTTAGCGCAGATTATGGCTAGAGTAGGGATCCCCAAGGAGATTTTGACTGATCACGGAACCAATTTTTTGTCCAATACGTTACAGCAGGTGTACAAAATATTAAAAATACGTCCCATCAGGACGTCTGTTTATCATCCACAATCGGACGGTTTGGTTGAACGTTTTAATCAGACCTTAAAGTCGATGCTGAGGCGATTTGTAACACAGGAGCAGAAACATTGGGCATCGCTTCTTCCCTACCTCCTTTTTGCAGTGAGAGAAGTGCCGCAGAGTTCAACGGGGTTCTCCCCCTTTGAGCTCCTGTACGGCCGGCAGCCTCGCGGCATTCTCGACCTGCTGAGGGAGGGGTGGGAGGAGCACAAAGGCTCGTCTAAAAATGTAGTGAAGTATGTGCTCCTACTACGAGATCGGCTGGATTTGGTCGGTTGTTTGGCCCAAGACAACCTCAGATCGGCTCAGCACCGACAACAGCAGCATTACAACAAAAATGCACGGATTCGAACCTTTCGACCAGGGGACAAGGTAATACTGCTACTTCCCTCATCAGAATCGAAACTGTGTGCTAAATGGCAGGGGCCGTATGAGGTGATTCGGGCTATAGGGAAAGTAAATTATGAAATTAGACAGCCCGATCGCGTAATGAACGTGAAATTTATCATGTCAATTTGTTAAAGCCCTGGCAGACAAGGGAGGTCTTATTTATAGCCCCAGGCAATATGGAGGATAATTTAGGTCCCTGTCCAGAGACCCCGAGCACAAGAGCGATTTCTATGGGGGAACAATTGGTTCCGGATCAGCAAAGAGAGCTGCGTAAGCTTATTGAGGAGTTCAGCGATGTTTTTTCTGATGTGCCCGGCAGAACAAACTTAGTTGAATATGACATTATCTCTCCACCAGGTGTCACAGTGCGAGAGAGACCGTACCGGATCCCGGAAAGTCGACGAAGTGGCGTTCGCAAAGAGGTATGGGATATGCTCGAGCTTGGGGTGATTGAGCCTTCCAGGAGCGAGTGGTGCAGTCCGATCGTCATAGTGGCCAAGAAAGACGGCACCAACCGCTTCTGTGTGGATTTCAGAAAGGTGAATGCTATTGCTAAGTTCGATGCATATCCCTTTAACCCGCAGCTCCAGAGAGAAAACCTTATTTTCAACACCAGAAGGGCTGTTCCACTTTAAAACCATGCCGTTTGGGCTACATGGTGCGCCCTCTGCCTTTCAGAGACTGATGGACCAGGTTTTACGCCCACATCATGAATATGCAGCAGCGTATATTGATGACGTGGTGATATACAGCTCCACCTGGCGAGAGCATTTGGCTAGGGTTGCAGCCGTTCTTCAGTCTCTAAGGGCAGCCCGGCTGACAGCTAACTTGAGGAAATGTGCGTTTGCCAAAACAGAGACTCAATATTTGGGATTTTTAATGGGGAATGGAAGGGTGAGACCTGTAGTCACCAAAATCCAGGCTTTGGTTGATGCAGCGATCCCCAAAACCAAGACTCAGGTGAGGTCACTACTGGGCTTAGCCGGTTATTACCGCCGCTTCATCCCCGAGTACGCCACAGTGGTTAACCCGTTAGTCGACCTCACCAAAAAGAGTGCTCCAAATTTAATTAAATGGTCAGCTGAGTGTCAGGGAGTGTTTGATACTATTAAGCGTACACTTTGCCAGGCCCCCACTCTTATCACACCGGATTTCACCAAGAGATTCATGCTCCACACCGACGCATTTGGTTTGGGTGCAGTCTTGTCCCAAAAAGTAGCTGGAGTAGAACACCCGATATTATACCTCAGTAAAAAAATGTTACCTCGGGAACGCAACTACTCCGTAGTCGAAAAAGAGTGTTTGGCCATTAAATGGGCTACTCACTCTTTACGATACTACCTGCTGGGACACTCATTTGATCTGGTCACAGACCACGCCCCACTCAAGTGGTTAAGCACAATGAAGGACAGCAATGCCCGGATAACTCGGTGGTATCTGGCATTGCAGCCCTTCATGTACCACATGGTACACCGTGCGGGGAAAGACCACCAAAATGCGGATTATTTTTCCCGGGAGGGGGGAGTAATGGGGAAGGTAGATTTAGCCGAGTGTTCCTTCGGCTCCACTCTGAGCGGTGGGATATGTGACGGAAAGATGAGTTCTGGCGATGAATCTTCCTCCCGACCTGTGAGGGTGCTAAAGAACGGGAGGAGAAGTATCTGGAAGGGCTGGCCTGACAGTTCGTTTCCGGGACCGGGAAGTGGGTCAGTCTGGAAAGAAGCGAGACTCTGTTGTAAGACCGTATTGATTTGAAAGGTAAACGAGAGGCAGCTGCAAGTAATAAGGAAGCAGCAACCGTTTATCTCGATATCATGCGGGATTACATATAGGGGCCAGGGTAACGCTGATCTTCTCTTTCGTTTGGGTTAACGTTAGGAGAGAAGGACTGAGAGAGGAGCTCTCAGAGTATTGTGAAGAGTGTCGTACGTGTTGTGTGTTATTTTCTGTCTGTCTGTAATTGTCTGTCTTTGTCGCACCAATAGACAGTTAATGCACATCTCCGGAGCTGTCAAAAGGAGAGCACTATCCGGAGCACCACTGCACTGAGCACCTGCACGTTTTCGATCACCCAGGACTGGTGACCGTACCGTTGTTTTTTGTTCGGGACTGTGCCCTTGTTTTCATTATCCCCGTGCTTTACACATTGTTGTGTATTGCCGGGGATTTATTATTTTTGACAGTCGCCAGACCTGGAAAAGAGCAATAAACCACACTTAGGGGTAATGTAATAAGTGACTTAGTGACAAGTACAGACAGTGGGTAAATGACGTGGCGGTAGTTGCGCTGGTTAACAAGGGTGAGGAGTTTTGACAAAAGGTGTTCATATATTATTAAAGACTGTTTCACTCTCCTCGAATAGATATAGATATATATATATATATATATATATATATATATATATATATATATATATATATATATATATATATATATATATATATATATATATATATATATATATATATATATATATATATATATATATATATATATATATATATATACACACACACACACACACACATATACACATACACGCACACATACATACATACAAGTGTTGATACATTCTTACCACTGCTGACCTGTATCCTGAGACATGACGAATTGGGTGATAGCAGTCTCCTGACAGGTCTGAAACTATTCCTTAGCAGAAGGGTTGTTTTTATTCTTGTTTTGGCTGTTAACTGCTGAATAGGAATCATTCTGACTAAACGCTTGATTTAAACACTGATAAAAATAAATGTTTGCATACCGCAGAGAACGCAGCACCATTCTTTAATTGTGATCAAAGGGGCTATATAACAGCCGATTTGATCTTTCATACATTAGCACTAACCCTGGTAGGTAAAATGAAGTTCATTATGTTTTAGACCATATCTTTATATCTTGAGTCATAAAATGATTGAAGTCCTGAAACTGAACAGCAGACACAGAGACAGAAAACTGAACTTTAAGCACTTTTACACACTTTCATTACATAAAACAAAAGAACCAAAACTGCAAATGAAAGCCACACCCAAACAACACTCTTCCATTGCAGCAGGGGCGCAACCTGCTGCTCCCAGTCCTTCCCCTAAACTAACTACCTTGAACAAAGCCTTTGACTCCTCTTATATACCATGTGGCTGGGCCTCATTGACCATCAATCAATGAATTAACACCTGGCCACATTCTGCACATGGGTTTGGCAGGGATTAGATTTTAACCCCACCCCTGCCAAATTTACTTTCAAAATTAAACAACATTTAATTTTCAAACAAAAACACCACACATACTATTTATAAGTGCAGGGCCTCAACATTGATTAGATTGTCATTTTAACAATTTGTAATATAGACCTTACTAAATGTATTTGTATTGTTCACACATACTAATATTTATTGATTTACAATTCAGTATTGTGCTTTAACCCTACGTTGCATACTTCAGGACTGATCAAGATTGGTCAATCTCCAAACATCTTCTCCAGATCATTTGAATACATGCAGGTTAAAGCAAGATACAATAAGTTTATTAGCATAACAACTCTAAACACACACTGTCTGCACACCTTATCTGACCTTCCAGACGACCGACCAAAATGCAGCAAAGGCTTTGATTGTGAAAATAATAATAATATCCTCCCACAAAGTGCTTTATAGAGGTAGGCTGTGATCTGTGCATTATATACAGATTCACTTATGAAACTAAATTAATTTTACATCTTATCTGCAGGATGGAGCACAAGTGACTTGCTCAGAATCACACAGTGAGTTAATCAATGGCAGAGCTGGGATTTGAACCAGTGATCTTCTAGTTACAAGCGCTGGACTTTAACCTCTGGACCACACTGCCTCCCTCCACTC
>NC_054538.1:1624999-1687499 GCF_017654505.1 Polyodon spathula | reverse complement strand
TTTCCACTGAATGCACACTAGGAACAAAAAAATCTGCGTCCGATTCCCTACATACCAGTTTTGATGGTACACCCTAACCCTAAACCCTAAGGTGTTCTGATTTGGTAGTGTTCAGCTGAAGAAAACTGGAAGACATCCAGGCCTCGATGTCTTGAATGCAAGCCAAGAGCCGGACCACGGCAGAGGGGCTTCCAGGGTCGAGTTTTAAGTAGAGCTGGGTGTCGCCATCATAGGAGTGAAACATGAAGCTATGTTGGTGGATGAGGTGACCCAAGGGAAGCATGTATATATTATTTCTGTGCTTCAATCTTGTCTTGCCATCATTAGCTATATTTATCCCATAGCATGCCTGATATCAGATGTCATTGTTGCTGGATTCTCAGAAAACGGAACATGTTGACTAGTATAGTACAACATAGTGACAAACTTTCACCCTGAATAAAGCAAACAGAATACAGACTAAAACCAAAATATAAATACTTTTCAGTCTAAACAGTAAATTGTCATGTGAGATATGTCACGTTGAATGAAGCTCCATTAATTGTTTACGTTCTAAGCTGCTCTTACTTGACCCATTGCTAACAACAACATAGTTTTGCTTAACTATTACAGTGCATGTTTACAATATATAACCAAGCATGTGGGTTAACAATGAAGTTAACCTTTCCTGTAGGAGAAGGTGAGAAAACACACTACCAGCATTTTTTTTCTTATTTGTAAACAAACTACCATAGACAGATAGTCTAGCTATGGCAGCTGAGGGCAGTTATAAATTACCTTCCGATGAACGAGATAACACATTGTCAAAACAGCTCCCTGCTGGAATTAGGAAAGTAAAGATAGGCACCCATCTTTCACTGCACAGATTTATCACATTTGATTAGATTGCAATCTTGATCTGGTTGACTTCAAGGTAAAAGAATTATTTACATGCAATGAATATTACCAAGTGCAAACGACACCTTGCTATTGTGTAGCCTTAGAGCCATCCCTCCCTGAGGGGGGATTATATGAAACGAATAGGTTCTTACATAATAGGTTCTTACGTGCAAGAATATACTTTATATTGGACTGACCTCAGTCAACGGGGTGGGGGGGGGGGGGGGGGGGGGGGGGGGGGGGGGGGGGGGGGGCTCGCAACATCCTTTCTAGGTGCTATAGGTGCTATCTAGGAGTGGAAAAAAGAAGGTTTTCTTTTGCTTTGGACGGGCCTTCCAGGAGGTGTGGTTTCCAGTCTTTAGTCGTTCTTTGTTGCTCTCTTTTAATGTGTGTTTTTTAAGTTACCCTGAATTTTCTTCCTTCATCACAGTGCTTCCCCACACAGCTCTGAAGGTTGTGTACATACATCTACTCGATAAGAAAAAAATGATCAACTCAATATTGTTTTTTATTACCGTACATTGCAATCCTCGAATACTGCTAAAACATCTGGATTCATCACACCTCCGTGTTTGATGGGGTTTTGCTTTATCCAATATGAAGAATTGTTAACCATTCCATTTCCACCTCTTATTTATACTGAATTTGCACTGATTGAGACCGATAATCCATTGGATGTACTGTTTACACAGACTTTCACAGGCAATATTAAACTTTATTTAACATACCGGCACATTTTGAAAAAAAAAAAAAAAAAAAACATCCTTTCTTGTGACATTCTAATGAGGGCATTTGTAGTTTATTTGTAATTTACAATCTGATCGGGAAGTAGGCTACTGTTTTGTACACACATTGAGTTACAAATAACTTGGATTTCTTATGACAAAGTTAAGTGAAAAACAATGATAAATAAAAATATATGTCAATTACCAAAACTGAGTGTGTGAATGTACATAGAGTTAGTGTATATATTTGCACCCTATTACATTGTCTGTATTGAAATCATTTCTTATTCAAAAGTTGCTATTAGTACTGGCAGGAGAAATTCTCACTGAGAGATAGGAAAGGTTAGTAGTGAGTTTCCAGCACTGGTATTGTACAGCATGAGAGTGAAGGGGTGGCAACAAGGCGTTCAGACAGTCGATCAAGTTGCACAGCATCTGTGAGTCTGCAGACAGGTTAGCTTGCTAGAAGATGGAGGAACAACATATTTGGATGTAATTTGTGTTGATGCTTGCCATTGTGTATGTTGTCCCCTCGTTTTGCAAACAAAGAATAAACAATTCCTGGACTGAATTTGGGTATAATCTGAAAAACCTTTTAATCATATCTCCATTTCTAATAGCGAGAGGTCCATACGTGTTCACTTTTCTTTTTTTATGTGTTATTTATTATTAGCTTTGTATTTGTAAAATGTTTTTGATCAGATAAAGTTATACAATACATAGTTACATAGTGAAATACATGTCAATTCAACCTGAAATGTAGCTTGCGTGTTATATTTGTATGGTAAAACTCATGCTGTGTATTTTTACTTAGCTCCCACAGAAACTTTAATACAAAAGGAAAAAAAAACACAGAAACTGCACAGAAAGTTCTAAGTGTTCCATTATTACTCATCAGACCCTGTTTAAACAAACACTATCAAACAAGCATCACCATTACAGATGAAAG
Organism: Polyodon spathula; assembly: GCF_017654505.1. Lineage (NCBI taxonomy): Eukaryota > Metazoa > Chordata > Actinopteri > Acipenseriformes > Polyodontidae > Polyodon > Polyodon spathula. The sequence continues at coordinate 1,684,946 of NC_054538.1, read as the reverse complement.
CAAATGCTTGATTTAAATCGTTTCAATTGCAGCAATTAAATAAGTGCGGTTGGGTGATAATATCTTTTTCTCAATAATAGAAAGAGACTCATGCATTAAATAATACTGCAATCATAAATAATTACATTGTACCTTTTATGTTGTTTTGCTAAATATTGGTAAAAAACATTAGAATATTTATCTTTTTAAGCAAGCTCAGACCAAATAAAGTTTTGCAGTTCTATTTAAGACACTGTAAATGGAACATACAGTATATGGTTTAAGTGCTTTCAGTTTAGGGCTGCAGGAAGGCAGATCAGGAGATCAGCCTGTTACAGCAAGGGACGACAGCAGAAAGCACAACCTTGTAATGGGGAGCCGAGACTGGCATGCAGGGCTTTGCTGACACAAAACAACGACAACAAGTCTTGGCCTTGAGACTTTTAAAGGGGTGCAGCAACTTCACTTGATACACATACACACTAGACTACCTTTCTAGTTAGACATTGATGTAAACAGTAAACAATGGCAGATCCAAATACTGTTGGAATTTATATATATATATATATATATATATATATATATATATATATATATAATATATATATATATTTAATGTTTAAATACTTTGTGAGGATGCGTGACTCATCAGCTGCTGAGTGTTTAACTAGTTGACAGTCACGCATTCTTATTAAACTCGTGCAAAATGTGACTGAGGGATAATCAGATAGTTATAGTTGGTTAATCCATCTGTCACGGATAGAAAAGCCTGCAGCTTTGCTTGTTCGAGGAAGGGTGTTCGTGAGTGGAGAATGAGAGAAATAATACAGAAAGAAATAACAATTGCTAAACGTGCTGGGGCTACACCAGCACGATACTTATTTCTTATAGTTTGTTTGGCCAACATGCCTTTTTGTTTTGATGAAGTCTTTTGTTTAAACTGTTTGCTTGTTTATTTTATTTAATAAAAAGCTGAGCTCTGGAGCGTCTCAGTTTCACCCCGCAGTTGCTGTGTGTTGCATTTATTCCTGGTCTGACGTCATCACCAAATCCAGCCTGTTCACAGATGGATACAGACACTTGGAGCCTTGTCACATATTCAAAATCACTGCTCTGCCTCACAGAATTCAAGTTACTGGTAGTACTGGTTTGTCACAAAGACGGCTGCAGATGATTGTTCTCGCTCAGTATTTAAGAACGAAACACACAGAAAATAAAAGGTTGAAAGACAAACAAGACACAGGACACGGCACTCGTAGCCAAAACAAAAAAAAAAGACAAACAAAACGGACTACACAGACAAAACACGGTGAGCTTGTATTTTAACTATTAACTATTCTTATTACCTCCGTCTCCAATCCTGTTCTCCACTCACCGAACACACAACCCTGAGTGTGTGAAAACATGCAGCTTTTATGCCGCTGTACCAAGACTCGATTGCTAATCAATCATTCAATTGGATTCGTGGTACAACTGCACATGAATTAATAAAGTTCAATTCCCCATGCTCACATATTACTACATTTTAATTGCATGTGAAGTGCTGTGCAATCCTCGTGCCTAAATACAAATATATATTTTAAACCACTTGTGTTATACAGAACCATTTATATCCTATGTACCAATGACTATACACCAACATTAACACACTACACGTAACATACAACACAAATAAATAGCCCTGTGGCGGGGAACTTTGCCACATATACCCCCCCCCCCTTGTGCAAAGCACACCTGGCCTCAGTGGCCACCTCCCCCCTTAAAAACCCAGCAGTCCAGGTCAAAGTCTTGGGCTGGGAAGGGAGGCTTCACTGGGCCCATGGCTGTAAATGCTGTCAGCTCCCCTGCCAGTAGTAGCACAGCTGACAGCATGGCGGTCCACTCCTGTCTATTCATTCAGCTGGGGCAGTCCTGGCAGTGGAAAGGCTGGTAAGGAAGGCGGCCTCCTGACCTCTCCCCCCTTCTTCATAGCCTGCAGCTCCCTCTGCTGGGGCTCTGGCCACACTGACCCCTGCGGCCATGCAGAGCTGACGGCGACCCCTGGCGAAGCAGTTCATGTGACCCCAGGCGAAGCAGAGCCGGCAGCCCCAGGCAAAGGCAGCAGCAGACCCTCGGGAGAAGAAGGGAAGCCCCTTGCCATAGAGGCGGTAGCGGGAGCTCCGCTTCTCCCTCGTACCCTGCCACTGATGGCTCCATAGGCAACGTGGAGACAGAGGCAGCCCCAGGCAATGCGAAGCGGCTGGCAACCCCAGGCGATGTGGAGCAGCTGGCATCCTTGGGCGAAGACGTGAAGGGAGTCAGAACAAACTGGGGTGTGGGTTTTGGCCCTCTTCTTGGGCCACTGCAGCCAGGTGGTTCTTCCCTGTGCTTCCCTCAGCAGCCTATGCAAGGGCTGCCGAGGGCCGGCAACATCTAGCCCGGTCCTTCTGGTGAAGGGAGAGGCAGCTCCTGCTCCTCTCCCCCTGATGGTGATGGAGGCAGAGGCAGCTCCAGCTCCTCTCCTCATGATGATGGGGGAAGTGATACCAGAAGGCATTTATCCTCTGATGGTGGAAACGGACCCAGCAGGCATTCACCCTCTGCTGGTGGAGGTGGCGGAGTAAGAGGCAGAGACAGCTCCTGCTGCTGTGCTCCTGGCAGTGCAGGTGGCGGAGGCAGTGGCAGGTCCTGCTCCAACCCTTGGTTAAGCTCTGCTTCCTTTACCTCCACAGGAGGGTTCTCCACGAGTCAGAGGGGACCCCAGCCAAACCCAGCCTTTTAGCATCTCATAATCTGTCAATAGCCTTGTAATCTGATGGGCTAAACTTATTCTTGCTAAACCTTGCTGTAGGAGCTCTCCCTTCTTAACACAAGACTCTGTTCTCATTTTAGGTTCTCTGGGGGTGTGTCTACATCCCAGCTTTGGAAGTCTATAATTCACCTCATTGAGAGTTCCCCTTTCCTTCCTTTCAGGTTCTTGAGCCTCTATTTATGTACGGGGACCCCTCTTTTTTATATCAGATCCCCCAAGAGACAGGGACCCCTCTTTGTATATCAGCTCCCCCAAGATACAGGGATCCCTTGTGTATGTTGGCTCGTCCAAGAGAAGAGGACCCTTTTTCAATGTGTATTCAACCTTTACTAACTCTCTGAGGGTGCCGTGCGCCCAGCCTTGGACGTTGTCTCACCTAACTGTGGCGGTGACTTCACCAAGACGCAGACCTCATCCTGCCAAGGTCTTGGTCCTATCTGTGGAGAAGTCCTATCTCAGAGAAGTCAGGCAACGTCATTACAGGAGCCTGGCACCCCCTCCGTGAACCTCCGCTCTCCGACAGACCTTAAAAAATTATTGATATCTGAGACAGTGCTGAATTTATTTGCATTCCTCCCATCATTCTGCTCAAACAGTGTCTGCACTGGTGTATCTTTTCAATGGCAATGTACACAATATCAAAAATAAACTTTTACTTACTTTTGCATGTTTCAATTAAATTAACACTAGAATCACCACAGTTATGCTCATATATAAAACCGCCACCGGCAGTCATTATGTCTCACTGTCTCACTCTAGATTCTCGAACAAATTCCGAAATGGGCTGTTGCATTTCTCTACCTGGTCAAATTGTTTTCAGTCATGTATCGCTACACAGCCCTGCAAGACTCCCATTTAGTCATGTAAATTTGATTATCAATTTAGATTTGCAATCGCTACTCACCTCACTTTTCTTTCTCTGTAGAATCCTTCCTGTGCTGATGATTTCTCATCGGCTATGACAGCAGCACTGCCGTTGCACAGAGCTCGTCACAGCAGCCCAGCGGAAAGATAAGCTACTTGCCAAGAAAAGCTATTTGCCGAGCATGAACAGAAACAGCTCCTTCAAAAGTTGTTTGCAGACGGTATCTTTCTCTGCAGAATCGAATTCTTGAATGGTGAATGCATTTCTCTTCCTGGTGAAATCTGCCAATCACCCGCCAGTGCCTGCAACATGCGCCCGCCAGCCTGGCACACAGACTTCTGAAGCTACTATTATCCTCTATGCATGTACTGCACAGCACCCTCCTGTACTGCATGTTTCTCTATTTACTATCTACTGTTGCAGCTGCCTTTTCCACCACCATCCCCTCCTCTCTCATTATGCTTTCCTTCTCTATTCTGCCGCTCCACCTCTGCAATGGTCCCCCTCTTGCGGTAAGTGAAGCTCACTTCCAAGCCCTAGAAGCCCAGCGGCCACTGGCTTCGTCCTCCTCAAGGAAGGTTTTCAGCAAGACAAGGGGGACCCCCGGTCAAATTGATCTAACTCCCTTTCATCTTCCCATTTCTCACCTCCAGGTTCTTCCTTGGGGGAAGTATCGGTTGCTTCCCAGCCTTGGAGACTGATTGGTACAGTCTCACCTCCGCGAGGGCAGCTCTTCGCCAGCCAAGAGGACTCTACTTACCAGTCGCTCAGTCACAAAACACATCTCTTCTATTGTCAATTCCCAAGGTTTCGTTCTTCCTGCAGCCTTCGCTTGTGTCCAGTTAATTATTATTTATTACTTATCTACAATAATATATTCTGTCTTCTTCTCTGTTGTGTTTCTGTTTAGATTAATTACCATGAATTATTCCAGAAAAAAATAAAAGTTTATGAAAAGACTTCTCAGAGCTGAATAAGAGGAAATGTGATGGGATTGCGTGTTATACATACTGTTCACCTTCTTAAATTCATTTTTCATCCTTCCGTGATTTTGTTCCCCCAAACACCTTCTGGCGATCAGCTTTAGAAGCATTTCCAGGAAAACAATTTGAAGATGTGCTAGTCAGCACAGCAAATACTTACATTATTTATAAAACTGAAAGTTCCAGTTTTTCTAATGTATTTTCTGATTTTTTTTTTCAACTAATAAAATATCTTTTTAATATAGCTATAGACCAATGATTCTTAAACAACATTTTCTGGTGGCTTCAGAGTGCAGCCACCAACACTTGCTAGTGGCCACACTGCTAAAAATGCTAAGTATATCATTTTCAAAATATAGAAAATACAGACATATTCACTTCTATTTTTCATCCTATATTTCTAGAATAAAACCAGCATTTCTCATTTTAAAATACAGCAGCCCCTCTCAGCTCCCTGCTGGATCTGAATTCCCAGGACCTTTTAATAATAACCAGAAGACAAAAATCTGGTGTTCTGCTAGATTTTCTTTTTTATTATTATTATTATTATTATTATTATTATTATTATTATTATTATTATTATTATTATTATTATTATTAGGTTAATCAATCATATTAAATTGATATTAATTAATACAATACCTAAGCTAAAGTACAATACTAAAGTACTGAAGTTAAATAAATACAAAAACTACTTTCACTGTCCTGATCCAATCACAATTCCCAGCTAAATCTAACATGATTTGCAATGCTGTTATATCATAATTTTATATGTAAAACTGTAATATTACAGTTTTAGAAGGTGGTAAAAGAAGAAGAACTTTAGAAGTGGTTCAAAACACGCTGTAATACGTATTTCTAATATCTAACTAATTACGACGGGGGACAGCTGGGGATTTTTGTCTTTCAATTAATAATGTGCAACAATGTTTGTTCCCATATTCAGCTGGTTTCTCCACCCTAAACAAAATATTACTCAACTCCACTGCTTACACGTCACTTCTCTCATTGATCGATCAATGAGATTTGTGATGCATACCAAAATGAAACTTTCTGATTGGTTTAATAATGATTGACTCCAAAGCTGTCAAATAGCTTGTCATGATCTTACTCAGGTTACTAGGTCATACATTGGTTCAATTGCATAATATTGTAATGAGTTTAGTTGCTGTGACTCACTAAATTGCTTTCCAACGGAATGCGTGTGCTGTGCAAGTGGATGAAATGCATGTGCATTGAATCAGAAGCAGATCAAATAAGTCCTGGTACTGAGTAACAGGGAGTACCGGCAGAATTTTACACCTGAATCAAGGTCTTTGTGTCTCAATTTTGCAACAAAAATGATGTTGGTAAGCCCTGTAATCTATAGTTTTTTTTTTCTTTATTATTTTTTTGAAATTTGCCTAATGTTTGTCTGCTGGAATAATGCAGTTAATTTATATTTTTCACAAGTGTTCAGATCAATGACAAACATGGGTGAATATGAGTTAAATAGCAATAGGGTTTGGCAGTGCTGCAAATGCAGTGAAGCCTAGCAAACAGAACCCACCCTGATTGTCCTTTTGAAGAACTGCTGAGATTTCTTCAGATTGTCCTTTATAAGAACTGCTGAGATTTCTTCAGTTGGTAGAAATTACAGAAGCAAATAAACAAGGCAATAGTTTTCCCATCTTAAGTCAACACTATACAGAGGTCAAGCAATCTGGCAGTTTACTCCAGCCTAATTATCATTAACATTGATGGCAGCTGCAGGAAATGATACACAAAATATTTGAACTAGTCTGATGTAGATATTTCAACTGTTTGATCCTAAAACAAAGGGGAATTTTTATTTTACTGGCAGTGTTTTTTTTTTTTTTTTTTTTTTTAAAGATCTTTGTCTTTTATTAATTAAGAGTGGGCCAGTTGCGGACAGATCTTATTTTGGTTTAAAATGAGTCAGAGATTACATTTTGACATCCTGTGACAGGGCAGAAAAAAAGCCCAGCACGTCATTTGGTGGGGGGGAGCCCTGCATGTAAATACATGTATTGTGCTGTTAAATGTGTTTACTGGGGGGTTACTTAGAATAATGAGTTTCTGGTGATTTGTATTATGATTTTAAATGTATTGTTCTTTATCGTTTGGCAGCATGGATGGGGTAAAGGTCTCCAGACTGATTAATTGGTTGTTGATTCAGAGATGGTACGTGTATAGAAACATGTCGGTTTGTGTGCTGGGGTAGGTGTTCGGAGGAGGAACGTATGAATGACGGGAGAAAAAGTCAGTTAAAATGAAAGTGAAAGTCTAGGAACAGTGAAGGCAACTGCCTAGCCTGACCTAGGGTTTGTTTGTGTGTTTGTTTGATGTGTTTGAGACTCGGTTTTTGTTCAACCTTTTAATTTTGCTCTGTGAGCATTGTTTTTGTTTATTTATTTTTATTTTGAATAAAAAGTGCTTTGAACCCTGCAAGTACCTGCATCTGTCTTTGTGTCAGCTTCCGGGTCTGGTCTGGGAACGTCACCGCTCAGCCTTCCTGTCATACATGGGATTTATGATTACTTTAAATATGTTGTCATTTAGAATTTTGTTTCATAAAAGAAAAGAAAAAAAAAGGAAAAATTCACCAGTTTGAATGACAGTTATTTGCCCAGAGTAGTGAATATATATTTTCCATTAAAGTTAGTTCAAAGTAGTCATTAATTTAAATGCATGTGGTTTTAAAGTCTAATGGTTGCTCTTGTATTAAATACAGCCGATGCAAGCAGTTAAAACTAAAGGACAGTGGCCTGCAAGAAAAGCCCATTTATACCATGGTCTGGTGGAATATAATTCAGTGTCAGATTAGATTGAGCGGGAGTTCAAGTTTGTTATTCTAAAGGTTGAACAACTCTAATCATAGGCTTCAAGCACTTAGAGATTCGTTACAGCTACTGTAGACAGCAGGTTTCTGGGTGATTTTCATTTTGTTTATATAAACTAGCCAGTTACTTGCATAGTTTACTTTAGTGCCAACATGTGGGTCACAGTGGTTTATTAATGGAGTCCACTTAATTGTGTAATGGGGTTATTTAGAAGCTCTGTTTATTTTTACTGAAGCTGTATCAAAAGCTTTAAAAATTGCCATGGTTAAATTTACAGAACATTAAGTTTTAAAGGACACTTGCAGAACAAGGAAGAAAAGTAGTTTGTATATACGGATGTTACGATATGAAAGTTTGAACAGAGGGATAATTACAGATAAAAGGCCAGCGCTATTCAGATGTTTGACTCATTTCAAATTGGTTATTGTTTTAAGAACTGTAGGTGGAATTTGCAGTTACCTGATAACAGTACACTTCTAATTTATAATTGAATAAAGCCTTAGCAATGTACTGGTGCTTTTTGTTTTGAAATGAATGGGCAGTGATATGTGGGGCGCTCCCATTATAGATTCGGACCCCGACTGGTGAGCTGTGGGTAAAGGTTTAATACCCACTATTGCAGAGGATCCTGTCTCTTTTACATACTGGCACTCACTGGTGGTAAACATGGTCGCAGGTTAGGGTTAGGGCTGGTTTCACACATGGTTGCAGGTTAGGGTTAAGGCTAGGTTTCACACATGTTCGTAGGTTAGGGTTAGGGCTGGTTTCACACATGGTCGTAGGTTAGGGTTAGGGCTGGTTTCACACATGGTCATAGGTTAAGGTTAGGGCTGGTTTCACACATGGTCGCAGGTTAGGGCTAGGGCTAGGTTTCACACATGGTCGTAGGTTATGAGGCTGGCGCACTATATCCCTTTTTGCAGGGCACCTCAGAGCTGACAAAGCAAGGGAACAAATATTGGCTCGATTTTGTTGGGTAGGAATATGTAGCCACGTGCTCAGTCTGCCAGCGAGTAGCACCAGGTCAGGTGCGCCCCGCCCCTTTGATCCCAAAGCCAATTATTTCCACCCCCTTTGGACGCATTGCAATGGACATAGTAAGCCCTTTGCTACCTTCTGATTGTGGGTATAGGCACATATTAGTGGTGGTAGATTATGCAACGCAATACCAGGTAGCAGTTCCATTGAGGTCCAGTAGTGCCGCAATAGCCAAAGAATTAGTGCAGATTGTGGCTTGAGTAGGAATCCCCAAGGAGATTTTGACTGATCATGGAACCAACTTTTTGTCTAATACGTTTCAGCAAGTGTATAAAATATAAAAAATATATCCCATCGGACATCTGTTTATGATCCACAGATAGATGGTTTGGTGGAACATTTTAATCAGACCTGAGATATTTTGTAAATCAAGAGCAAAAACACTTGGCATTGCTTTTTCCCTATCTCCTTTTTGCAGTGAGAGAGGTGCCGCAGAGTTCAACAGGGTTTTCCCCCTTTGAGCTCTTGTACGGATGACAGCATAGGAAATGTGAATTATGAAATTAGACAGCCCGATGGCCGCAACGAACGTGAAATTTATTATGTAAATTTATTAAAGCTCTGGCAGGCAAGGGAGGCCTTATTTATAGCCCCAGGCAAAGTAGAGGATGATTTTGGCCCCTGTCTACAGACCCCTAGTACTAAAGTAATTTCAATGGGGGAAGAATCGGTTCCAGATCAGCAATGGAAGCTGCGTAAGCTTATTAAGAAGTTCAGCAATGTTTTTTCTGACTTGCCCTGACTTGCAGTACTAACCTTGTTGAATATGACATCATCACTCCCCCAGGTATCACGGCTCGAGAGAGACCATACCGGAAAGTAGACGAAGTGGCATTCGCAAAAAGGTGTGGGCGATGCTCGAACTTGGGGTGATTGAACCTTCCAGGAGCAAGTGGTGCAGTCCAATTGTGATAGTCGCCAAAAAGGACAGCACCAATCATTTCTGCGTTGATTTCCGCAAGGTAAATGCTATTGCCAAGTTTGATGCCTACCCCATGCCTCGGGTCGACAAGCTTCTCAACAGACTGGGAACGGCAAGATTGATCTCGACTTTGGAACTGACGAAGGGATACTTCATACTATACTTAATATGCAGCAGCGTATATTGATGACGTGGTTATTTACAGCTCCACCTAGCGAGAGCATTTGGCTAGGGTCACTGCCGTCCTGCAGTTTCTAAGGGTAGTCCGGCTAACAGCCAGCCTGGGTAAATGTGCATTTGTCAAATTAGAAACGCAATATTTGGGATTTGTTATGGAACATGGACAGGTGAAACCCGTCGCCACCAAAGTCCAGGCTTTGATGGACACAGCAATCCCAAAAACCAAGTCCCAGGTGAGGTCTCTCTTGGGATAGGCCGATCATTTCCGATGATTTATCCCCGAGTATGCCACAGTGGTCAACCCTGTAGTGAATCCCACTGCAAAGAGTGCATCAAATTCAATTAAATGGACAGGAGAATATCAGAGGGCTTTTGATATCATTAAGCAACGGCTCTGCCAAGCCCCTACCCTTAACACACCAGATTTTGATAAGGAATTCCTCCTCCACACCGACGCTTCGGATGTCTGGGGGCAGTCTTATCCCAGCGGGTCGACAGAGTAGAACACCCCATCCTCTATAGCAGTAAGAAATCCTCCCCTGGGAGCGTAACTACACTTTTATTGAAAAGGAATGTCTGGCCATTAAATGGGCCACTCAAACCTTACGCTATTACCTACTGGGACAGTCATTCAATCTCATCGCTGACCATGCCCCACTTGCGTGGTTAAGCACGATGAAGGATGGCATCGCCCAGATAACTCGTGGTATCTGGCGCTGTAACCCTTCATGTATTTTATGATACACCATGCAGGGAAAATGGATAAATGGATAAATGGATAAATAGACTGAACATGATTATGCCAGTGGGACTCAACAGAAAATAATGAACTCAAAAAAATATGCAACATTTAAATAAATAAATAAATAAACAAAATTCATTCAAAAGGTGTGCATGCTGATGCACTGGGGAGGTCAAATCAAGGCTGATCCTCAGAGCCAGCATGGCATGATAATATAAATATACGTTTATATAAACTAATGTTAATTAGCATAGATTTAAAGATAGAAGTAAAAATTATGTCACAATCTATAGAACACCATTACATCATGTAAGAATAAATCATGGATTTGAATATAAACAATAACAAGTCGTTATCATGCCATCAAAAACCTATAAATACCTCCAATGTTTTGATTCAAACACAAGCTCCCTTGAAAAAGATATTACAATATATTGAAACATTGGTCAGTTGGCTCTTTGAACTAATATATACTGTGGCAAAGTGGTGAGTGGATGCAGGTGAGTGCAGTGCAGTGCAGGTAAGAATCACACAGACAATAATTAACAGGTGCAAGGGTGCTTATTGAAATTGTGTCAATGTCCGGAGCCTTCTGGCAAACACCTGTAAATAATAAATGATGGGAGTGAGTACAGCGACGTGTATCACTTCGTTTGTAAAAATCCCACGGGTTTGACCCGTAACCAAAAGTCCAGTTTAACACTCCAGCACTAAACACAAAACACAAACACAGTTCTTAGTGACAGTGAATAAGTGCTTGTGGTGTATTACAATTCTCCATGAAAAAGCAGGGATGAAAGTGATGTTCCTTTTACATATTGCCCTCACAGGGAGGGAGGGAGATCTGACGCCAAGAATCATTCGATCTCTGTCACTATATATATATTGTTTGCAATACTAGTTCTGTTTTGAAGGTGAAAAGTTGTCTCTGTGGTTGTATTGTCTGTAATATTTACTCAAACTATCAGTGATACAAAATGTGTAATAATAAAGCCAATAGAAATTCTACTATGCGTGATGAGCAAACCTATTTTCTATTGTGTGGATGTGTACCCTTTTCTTTGAATACATGTGTATTATATCAATATCATGAATAATACTTCAAACGTGTGTGTGTATTTGGGATGAATAACATGATTCAGCAGACATTCTATCCCCATCAAAAAGAAGTACTTATCATTAGGACCCTTTACCCAAGTGTCAAGCAAATAGAATGCCTCCGAGCTATTCATAGATTGCTTAACAACAACCATACTACAGCAGGGCAATAATAACAGGTACATAGGTAACAACATGAAAAGACTAGTCACAGTTGCAGGGTTAGGTTACCAGGAATCCGAAAAGGATGTTTAGAAGGCTTTTCCTGAAACAGTTCAATAGCGCTGAGCCAGACCGTATGATAATGACCATGACACAATGTTGTGATGATGTCATTGTAATACAATCCCCATGCTTTCAAGCCATGTGCTGCTGCAGGGTGAATTCTGTAAGGAGTTCAATTCTGTTTACTTCAGCTGAATATCGCATATATAGTTTCTCATAACGGATAATGTTAGAAGCTGTGCTGCTTAACTCCTGTGTATTATTGAAAGGTTGTTTGGTATTATTAACGGTTCATTTAATTCATTTCTAATGTCCACAGTAAGTTCTAAAGTAAGATTGTAAGTTTCTGTTGTATTGAAAATTCAACAACAGGGCCCAGCCTAAACCCAGTTTTGTAAATGAAAATAATAAATTAATAAAATAGCTGAATCCAGATATTTGTATAACATGCTCATTGTGTTGGATTGTCTTCCGATTTGGGCAGACTCTGTTTAAACAACACATTAGTGATGCCCGTGTCACACTGGATTGTGTTTATTACAGCAGTACTGTGAGCACAAGCACGTACAATACTGTACAGCAGTTTTATATAATATCATGTGCCTGTAATGCAATCGAATATTTCAATACCAGTTTACCAGTGTTTGATGGCATGACAACTACTTGTTATTGTTTATATTCAAATACATGATTTATTCTTCCATGATGTAATGGTGTTCTATATGTGACATCACTTTTACTTATATCTTTAAATCTATATTAATTCTAATTAACATTATTTTATATAAACTTATATTTATATTATCATGCAATGCTGGCTCTGAGGATCAGCCTTGATATGGTCTCCCCAGCGTATCAGCATGCACAACTTTTGAATTAATTTTGTTTATTTAATTATTTTTAACTTTTATATATTTATTGGAATTAATTAGTTCATTCTTTTCTGTTGAGTCCCGCTGGCATAATTGTGTTCAGTCTATTTATACATTTACTTTCTTTTATTCTTCTGTATGTCACATTGTCTAACTTTAGCTGTTCTAATACTACAAACTTTACATCATTTATGTCATGTCCTTGACTGGTGAAGTGCTGTACTATTGGTTCATTCATTTTTTTATTTCTAATTAATGAAAGGTGGTTCTGAATTATTTTATATAAAGTTGTTCCAGTCTCTCCAACATATTTTATTTCATCACATTTTTCACAGGCTATTCCATAAACAACATTGCTATTTTTACAGTAGGTATTAGTTTTTAGTGGATATGTGGTGTTCTTATGTTTAATTATATTTCTACTTTTGTCCATGTATTTACAACCTTTACATGTACTAGTGCAAGTATTTGTAGAACCTATTCTGTCAATTATTCTTTTATGTTTATTGTGAACTAGAATATCACCTAAATTAGCTTCTCTTTTGAATGCTACAACTGGGGCCTTAAGAAACACTTTTTTCAATTTTTCTGAATTATGTAGAATACGCAAGTGTTTCCAAACTATCTTAGAAATATTGGGCAAAAGTTTAGAGTATGTCATTACTAATGGAAATCTCTTGACCTTTTTATCTCTATTTTTATAATCTAGCAGATCATATCTTTTTAGTTTATCCACTTTTCTTAACTCTGTCTCTATAATTCTTTCTTTGTATCCTCTTTTTTTAAGATTTTTTAATGCATGTCTTTGTTTTACATAGTCACTTTCTTTAGAGCATATTCTTCATATTCTTATTCCTAGCCCCTTTGGGATTGCCCTTTTAGTGTGTATTGGATGTGCAGAGGACATGTGTAAATACTGGTGCATGTCAGTAGGTTTATAGAAGAGGTCAGTCTCAATTGAACCTTCTTCAAGTTTTAATACGGTATCTAAAAATTCTATTTCTTTTCTTGTCCATCGAAGGTCCACCTTAATATTACTGTGTATTTCGTTTGCCATTTTATGAAACTGGAAAAGAGATTCTTCTCCATGTGTCCAAACCCCAAAAATATCATCTACAAACCGAATGTATTCTAAAGGTTCTCTTTCTGATTTTCTAAGTAATTGTTCTTCTCATTTCCCCATGTATGTACTGGCAAAATGCATTCCTAATTTAGATCCTATTCCGGTACCATTGTTTTGTTTGTAATTTTTATCAACAAATGTAAAATAACTGTTTTCTAAAACTACGTTGATCATGTTCAGCACCTCTGCTGTTGGTATTGATTTATCTAGTCTATTATCTAGTGCTTTTTGACAAGCTTCTAAAGTTTCTTTACGAGGGACACTTGGATACAAGGATTTTACATCCATGCAAAATAAAATTGTATTCTCTGGAAGGTTGTGCTTTAGTGATTCAAGTCTTTTTAAAAATTGTGTTGTATCCTTAACATAGCTTGGTAATTTCTCAACGTGTGACCTAAGTTGTTTTTCTGCTATTTCAGCTATTATGTGTGTTGGATTATCAATCGTGCTGACTATCATTCGCATAGGGTGATTTTCTTTGTGCATTTTAGGATTTCCTCTTGCTAGGCCTGTTCTTGCATTATGTGGCTGCATGTATTTTTTTTTTAGAAACTCTTTATGATAAAGAACACAACACATTATATATATATATATATATATATATAATATATATATATATATATATATATATATATATATATATATATATATAGTGCGGTCGTGCGGCTTTTTATTTTTATTTTTAGATCATTTAACAAAGTTACAAATAAATGCAAAAACTAAACCCTCAGTATATCAGAGCTTGCGTGTATCGTATATAAAAACCTGAAAAAGGGGGTTAGCTAATAAATAGAGGATGATTATATAATTAAGAGATTGATCATTTCAATGTTCACAAAATTGCACAGCTATCTAAACAGAGTGTATACCGCAAGAACATAATAATATAATTACCCAATTATTGATGTATTTAATTTGGCAGGCAGGAAGCCCCATTAAGAGACGTGGCTCCCTTTCAAAGCTGTGCTGAGGACAGACAGGCACCAGGATTTCATTAATGCAGATATTCCTAATAGAGCATGTTATACATTCTCAGCAATGTGGTCTATATTGTACTTCATCATCTGCATTACAGGCAGGCGGCATTCTCTAAAAGGATATCCAGATATGGTTAAAGCATTTCAAGATTAACAAAACATTTATTTCACAATTAAACTTTCTGTTACTGTTTTCTACAATAGAATTGATTTTTTAAAGTATGGTAAGCACATAGACACAGCAGATTGATATTCTGAAGTCATTTTTTTATATTATAGATTAAGCATAAGGTCTATAGTCAAAATCAGCATTGTTGACAGCGCTATTTGAATGAAAGATGTCCCTGTTGAGAGTATTGCTTCAAGTGACCTATTTTAGAATTGTGTTCTAAATTCCTTTCTAGCCCCACTTCACATTTCATTTCTTAGAAAATGTGTTTCCATTCATAGGGATGAATAGCATGTGACAGACAGAAACAGCATTACTTATGGTTGTTAAGTGTTTTATTGGTTAGGGGAAAAACCTAAAGATATCAAGTGAAGTCATGGCTTGCTGCCCCATTGCAGGACTGTCATAATTTCAGTAGTTGGCATGCACTACATTCCCCATTGTATCTTGTGATGCTCCTATAATTTACATGGTTACACATTACATTGAGTTTCCAATTACTGTGTATTTACATAGTAGTTACTTAGTAATTGCACATGTACTTACACACAGTACAATGTTATCATGCATAGTTACAATGTATTTAATGTATAAATACTACACGATATATGTAAGTACACAATTGTATCAGAAAAGGGGTAGGGTTAGGGGTAGGGGTAGGGTTAGGGGTTAGGGGTAGGGGTAGGTTTAGGGGTTAGGGTTACACATTAAGTACATTGTAACAATGCATAATAGCATCATTATTATGTGTACATCCTATAGAATTAACAAATGTTGCTTCATGAAGTTGAATGAAACCTGTTAAATATTGTTATGTAAACATATTGAATTACATACAGTTTTGCAGTTTTCCATATACTGACAAAAATGAAAAATGACATTTTGAAGTCTGACATGAACTACTGTACTATGATGCAAAATGTTTGGCCATAGCTGTAAGTGCACATGTATTTACTAAGTACCCGTAATTAGAGACACTTACTGTAAAGTGTTACTATGCATGCTGTGAAAAAGGAGCTGCAAGTGTTTTTATGTAGTCTAACTATCAAAGAGGCTTTCAACATATCTGCTGTACCATTCTTGCAGTGACCATGAAATAGTTAAATCCATACAGAACAGGCATTGCAGCTTCATGTTTTCTGCACTGTATACTGGTTCTATATTAATACACATCCTGCTTGCTATTTTTGAGGAGTACAATATGTTAGGATTTCCTCCACGTAGCAACAAAAGCTTGTGTTTTTTTTTTGTTTTGTTTTGGGGCAATATCTATATTTGCATGACTTTACTGTGAAAAATAATATTACACACTTTGGCAAAATCCTTTGGTGCATTTGTTCTCTGTGACCTTGGTACGCTTTCTAAATTCTCAGTCTTCGAGGTTAAGGTAACATAATCTTTCATCCTTAATAAGAACATAATTCATGGTAAATGCATGACTTTGTAGGCAGTTCACGACACTGTATTCAAATCATATTTTTCTGTTTAAAGACCTGATATATGACTTTTTAAAGTGTGCTTGATGTTGTTAAACTCTATAGCTGAGCGTGATATATTATGTAAAGCACCTGTAAAGTTAATACAACACTTAAACCAGTAAAAGTGTAAAGTAAGTTATTTTGAGGGTTAAGAAAGTAATTGTATGGTTGTAAAAAAACATACCATAGGCCCCTCCGCAAGGGATCCTCTTCCTGAAATTCCTAAATGTAGATATCTCCTCAAAAGTATTAGTAAGGTACACTGTTATTTGAACTTTAGATTATCTTCTTTTCTGTGCCTTTAAGTGGTACATATAAACGATTTGCACGGTGACTGTAATCTGGTATTCATTTGATCATTTTGAAAATGATATGGCTCGTCCACCTGGTTTTCATTTTCCCTGTTGCATGCTGGTCCGAGCCAGGTTTTATTGGAAATATTGTTCATGTATTTCTATTTAGTCTTGTATGACTTCTGTCGAGTGCCCTCATTGGCAGTGACAGGGATGCTGGTCTGTCTGCACTCCCTCATTGGCAGTGATGGGGATTCTGGTCTGTCTGCACTCCCTCATTGGCAGTGATGGGGATGCTGGTCTGTCTGCACTCCCTCATTGGCAGTGATGGGGATGCTGGTCTGTCTGCACTCCCTCATTGGCAGTGATGGGGATGCTGGTCTGTCTGCACTCCCTCACTGGCAGTGACGGGGATGCTGGTCTGTCTGCACTCCCTCATTGGCAGTGACGGGGATGCTGGTCTGTCTGCACTCCCTCACTGGCAGTGACGGGGATGCTGGTCTGTCTGCACTCCCTCATTGGCAGTGATGGGGATGCTGGTCTGTTGCACTCCCTCACTGGCAGTGACGGGGATGCTGGTCTGTCTGCACTCCCTCATTGGCAGTGACGGGGATGCTGGTCTGTCTGCACTCCCTCACTGGCAGTGACGGGGATGCTGGTCTGTCTGCACTCCCTCACTGGCAGTGACGGGGATGCTGGTCTGTCTGCACTCCCTCATTGGCAGTGATGGGGATGCTGGTCTGTTGCACTCTCTGCTGTATGCATTGTCCCCTCATTGGCAGTGATGGGGATGCTGGTCTGTTGCAATCTCTGCTGTATTCACTGTCCCCTCATTGGCAGTGATGGGGATGCTGGTCTGTTGCACTCTCTGCTGTATGCATTGTCCCCTCATTGGCAGTGATGGGGATGCTGGTCTGTTGCACTCTCTGCTGTATTCACTGTCCCCTCATTGGCAGTGATGGGGATGCTGGTCTGTTGCACTCTCTGCTGTATTCACTGTCCCCTCATTGGCAGTGATGGGCATGCTGGTCTGTTGCACTCTCTGCTGTATTCACTGTCCCCTCATTGGCAGTGATGGGGATGCTGGTCTGTTGCACTCTCTGCTGTATGCATTGTCCCCTCATTGGCAGTGATGGGGATGCTGGTCTGTTGCAATCTCTGCTGTATGCATTGTCCCCTCATTGGCAGTGATGGGGATGCTGGTCTGTTGCACTCTCTGCTGTATTCACTGTCCCCTCATTGGCAGTGATGGGGATGCTGGTCTGTTGCACTCTCTGCTGTATTCACTGTCCCCTCATTGGCAGTGATGGGGATGCTGGTCTGTTGCACTCTCTGCTGTATGCATTGTCCCCTCATTGGCAGTGATGGGCATGCTGGTCTGTTGCACTCTCTGCTGTATTCACTGTCCCCTCATTGGCAGTGATGGGGATGCTGGTCTGTTGCAATCTCTGCTGTATTCACTGTCCCCTCATTGGCAGTGACAGGAATACTGGTCTGTTGCACTCTCTGCTGTATGCATTTTTAATACAGTTTGAAGCTGTCGGGATCATTTTTTGCTTCACGCATCATCCCCTTGCTGGGGAAGCTGTCCTGCTGTTACTATGACACTAACTTTATGATGACTTTATTTCCTCCTCATTCACGCTTATTCATATTATTTATTAAATCAGACAAAAACAGAACTGAACTGGCTCTGATTTGTTTAGATCTGGTTATGATTGTCCATTTTAATTCTATTCATTTTATTGGCATTTCACACTGTTATTGGTGCTTTGAAAATATGCATTCTGTTCACATTTTACTGCATAGAATAAATAGCAAGAGGTTACGATCAAAGAGCGCTGAAGTCATTTCTTCATTGCTTTTTTATTAGAAAAGTCGGCATTTTCTTGTACATGAAATGACATGATTCTGTGACACTAAACTTATGTTTCTCAATGATTTTAAACATTTTCATATTTTTATTATATAAAAAATATGGGTTGTGCAACTACAATGAAACCTGAAAGTTTTCATCATGAAAGTGTTTTGTGGTTATGAACTGGTTTAAATTTTAATTGAGACAAAACCAGAAACTTGCATTGTGTATACATCCGCAGTGTAATATAGTCCCAAATTTAATTAAATTAAACATATTTTTCGCTTATTAAAAATAAATTGCACATGTGGGTTTATTGTGAATTTCTGCATCAAAAGTGGCATCTCACTAGAAACTACAGGACTGAACACATGCTGATGATGGGTGGAGTTTCAAATGACACAGAGGAAGTAAGGGGAAAAGCTGCCATGGAGGCTGAAGCTGTATCTTCAGGTGAGTTTGTGTCCTCGTTATATGTGAGGCACACATATTCAAATCCGTTTTCATCCTTTTGGTTCTCAAAATATGTTTTTTTTAGTTGTCAGACACCCTCTCGTCCAAGTTGTGACAAACCAGGTTTTATGCACCAATCTGACCTCGGTGTCAGGGGACAGTGCCTCAGTTTCCCGCAGATGCTTCAAATTCAGGCTGGTAATCCGGGGGGTGGTGTCTGGCCTTGTCGTTACCTGCTTTTCTAAAAGTTTTCATGACTGACAGGAATACGTTCTTATTGGTTTTAAGCTCGCTGTCAGCAGACATGTTCAAACTTCTACTGTTAAAATATCTATTTAGTCCAGCTCAGTGTTATAAAACTGGAGATTGAATACTGATCCCCAGTTGAACTTTTTGTACTGGCGTAAAATTCCTTTGTGTTGCTGGTGCTCTTATTTTATTTGTATTTTTTTGTCAGATGGACTGCTGTCTTCACTCAGAAAGTTGGTGTTGTAACAGTTATCGGGAGTTTTATCCCCAAATATATTAAAGGAAATAGGTGGAATGTCATTCATTTTTGGCAGTGGTTTTGTAACTAATAACAAATAAAATGACAGTTTGTCATGGAATTTAGAATGTAGTGGTGCGTAGTGATTTATTCAGTGTGACGTGGCTCATTAGTATGCAAGCCATGCTATACACGATATATACACACAGTTATGTGATACTGTTTACCCAATCAGAGTTTGTTATTTTTCCAAGCCATGTTATATATATATATATATATATATATATATATATATATATATATATATATATATATATATATATATATATACAGGCTAACTTCACTATAGCGAACCCCCATGGGACCTTGAGAAATGTTCTTTATATCAGGGTGTTCACTATAATAGGGTTTGGCATTTTTCGGTACAGTATCAGAATAATGACAAAAGGGCAAATTTGATTTGAACATCAATATCTAGTACTTTCATGAAGATTCCTGCACATTGATCAACATTGAAATCGTATTGTGACAAGGTACTTGTGTCACATGTGTGGGTAACCGCACTGCAAGACAGAGATACATGGATTTGAAATGACGGCACAACCAAGCAGGATTTATTAAACACAAAACAGAAAGTAAACAGGTTATGTGATGCTACCAATGTTGGTAACGCACAGAGGACACATACAGAAGACTGTATGAAAGGCAAAATAAAACATAGTACAAAAACAACAAATAAAAGGTGCCACACAGGGCTAGAGCTAGCCTTACTGAATGAGGCGTCCCCACTGATCTATATTTTGTTTATAGAGCAGAGGGCATCCCACTCCAGGAACCTGCTGCACCTGATTGAGGACGGGCACAGCCAATCACTCACTGCCCTTCCTCTGAACCAAACCTAGCAAGCAGTAAGTCTCAATCGAGCGCCTATCTGTAAACAATCATTTGATCAAACATAACAACTCCAAAAAGCACAAAAAACAAACCCATTTCCACATATAAATTATACCAACACTAAACCCCCCCCGTACAGGGCACCCTGCTACAGGTATGTTTAAAAGAAAACAGTAAAGAAATGAAAAGGGAAAGAATGTACACTTCCATGCTGAATACAGTAATTACATGCTCTTTCTCTTGAAAAAATCTATGCAACATAGACTGCTCCTCCTGGTTGCAGTTTGTGTGAAGGTGACGGAGAGGCAATGATTGCATTCGTCATGCCTGATTCGTACTACAATAGGTCATCTTTGAATTAACGTTATCTCTGAATTAGTCAACCACGGTCTTTGTTTTCACTGAGAGAATAACACACTTGACACTGGAGAAAGGTCGGTGTCAGTCAGTACTGAGATCATTGTGTCTGGGTGATCCTGTACGTGATCATTCTAATAGGGCTAATTTGCATTGAAAAAATCGATTCCTAAGGGGCTCCCGAGCGGCACATCCAGCAAAGGCACTTCACGAGGGTGAGCCCTATTGCCTGGGGATCGCAGGTTCGAGTCCAGGGTATGTCGCAGCCGACCGTGACTGGGAGCTCTCAGGGGGTGACGTGTAATTGGCTGAGCCCCGTCTTGGTGGGGAGGGCTTAGGCCGGCAGGGGAATCCATGGCTCACCGCGCATCAGCGACCGCTGTGGCCGATAGGGCGCCTGTGGTTCTGCAGTGGAGCCTCTAGATCTGTGTTGTCCTCCGGCACTATAGGTCTGGTGGCCTTGCTGTGGATCCGCAGTGCAAAAAATGACAGATTGGCAGGAGTACGTTTTGGAGGATTCGTGCTACAGCCCTCATTCCCCGAGTCAGCTAGAGGGGGGGAGTTGCTAGAGGTGGGCCGAGGATACAAATAAATTGGGCACATTAAATTGGGAAGAAAACGGGGGTAAAAAAATTGAAGACGACTAAATTTAAAAAAAAAAAAAAAATCGATTCCTGCTGTTGGGATCGTTAAAAACGGGTGTTTGTTATAAGAGGGTTTGTTATAGTGAAGGTAGCTTGTATATATATTTCACGGGGCAGGAACCAGGGCTGCAAGAGGAAGGGAGTGTTTTGTAACTTAGGATTCAAGGTTTGGCCTCTCGAGCAGGGGAAATAGAGAGAAAAGGAGTGGTTGGACTCTAATCAAGAGAGCCTTTCCTATGGCCTATTGGCCTCTAGGCCCCTGAAAACCCTTGAGTCCTCTGACTTCTCGTAGAGTCTTTATAAGCTTGGCCTCGTGACTGGGTCACAGTTAGTGACTGGGTTCAACCCTCAGAAGACGAAACTGCTCATATGAAGCCTTGATGTAAGGAAGAAAAGAGAATTTGAAAGAAGACAAATAATTGTTAGTTATGGGACTCGAGCACGTCCCAGGACGATAAAGGAAGAAGTAAGACAGAGCCTTCTTTCATGAGGCAAGATAAAGCATATGAGCTGTGAAAGAAAAGCGTGGCCGGTGGTCCCTTCTGACTGCACAAAGAACCTGTGGAGTTATGGGAACTCTAGGTCGGGGAAGTGAGAATCACTAATTGAATTAATGGAGAAGCAACCAGTTTATCCATAGTGTTGAGCCGTGTATTAATTGAGGCAAGAGATGGAGATGGGGTCAATGAGGGACTTCATGTCCTCAAAGATGTTGTTATAAAGCTGAAGGATGAGTTTGGGTGCCTCTCCTATAAGAGGAGGCGACAAACATGATTGAAGAGGAGGAGCTACCGCAGCCTGTCCTGGGACAATGGGCGAGCGAGTTTGCGGAGCGCAAGTGCACACGAGAGAAGGCGGCAACATGGTCGTAGCACATATAAAGGTACAATTTATTATTGAGCAACGCCATATGCTCGCTTCCAGCAAGGATGTTGATATTGTTGTCATGCAGGGTTTTTAAGAGTTTGACCAGTGGCAAATCCATATAAAATAGCTGCTCCGGAAGCTGAGCCAGGGCAGCAGGTGTGGTTGCTAGGTAGGGGTCTGCATTAGAGGTAAATGGTAAACGGTACAGAGCTTCCATCAGAGAAATGAATGAGATAGAGAAATTAATGATATATTTTGAGGATCATCCGGCAGGGGGGTTTCCTGCAGCGTACGCAAAGCTAATACAAGAGAAAGAGAGCTGTGACTGGGTTTAAATAGGGAGTCAATGATGATAGACAGGTGAAATTAGGAAATAGCAAAGTCCTGGTTCATGCCCCCTGAATTTCATAAAGTTAAGTGTGTGTGTGTGTGTGTGTGTGTGTGTGTGTGTGTGTGTGTGTGTGTGTGTGTGTGTGTGTGTGTGTGTGTGTGAGTGAGCGCGCCATATATATATATATATATATACAATATATTATATATATATATATATATATATATATATATATATATATATATATATATATATATATATATATATATATAAATAATTTTTGTTTTTCACAAGGGTCCGTGTTTTATTTCTTTGCAGGTGTACCAATGTAATTATCATAATTGCACACAAGACTCAGTTCTTGAGATGTAAAGCAAATCCTGTGGGTTATGTTTTGTTTCCTGCAGTTTAGGTGTTTTCAGTGTAAAAGAACACTAGGATTTGAAATGTGCCACAAGATCTAATCGGTGTTTATGCAGAAATAGTTACTTGTTTATACTGTTGTCATCAAGTGTTTTTTGTATTATAATTGTATATAAAGGGTCTCTTATACGTTGTTTTTGTTTTGTTTTGTTTTTTTAATAAATAAATGTAAAGTTGCAGTTCAGCAGGTATCTTACGTTCCAATATGTCACCTCACCCCTGTACCCCACATTGCATCCCAAGAAGACTGCAGTTCAGAGGTGTTCTACGTTTCTGATGTATAGTCATTGCTTATTTTCACCCAGTGTTCCTAAGCAATGGTTGCTTCCTGCAAGGCACCGCCTGGCTTCAGCTGGAGCCCAGCCGTTAGAGGCAATAAATGAAAACTGTCTCTGAATGCTCACTAAACCCCTACTTAACCCAATGGTGAGATTGAAAATCAGGACAAGAGACTTCAACATTGTGTTTTATATTCTGTTTCCAGGGTTCTCCCATGCAACCCTAACTCCTGCACTCTAGGGCCCCCCCTTTTCTTAGTACAGCAGCAAGGGCTGTTTATTTGTTTATTTATTAATTGTGTGGGGTGCGGGAAACTTCTTCAGGGAAGCGCATTATGAAATAATAAATGCAGTACTGTATTATGATAGGTGCATCTTTTACCCTCCCTCTGCATGTCGGTTCCTCTTTAATTAATTGTTAGATGTGGCCTTTGTGGGCTCCATTCACAAACTGTGACTTTCTGGGATGACTCATCTGCTTCACATCTTGACACAGTGCAAATTGAAATTGAAATTTTTGAAATGATAAATAATTTGGAATCATCTAAAGGCTAAATGTTTTACATGCCTCTTGAAAGGGCAAATAAAATTTTTTTAAAAACTTATAAAATCCAAAATAATAAATTACTGATATGGTACAAAGGATGGCATTTAAACTTTGGTTTACTTTAATTATGTTATGTTATGTTATGTTATGTTATGTTATGTTAAGATAAAAAGCTGGTTTTGATTTACAATAATAATTTATTACATATGGAATTAGGAATTGTATTAGGAGACCAAAGACACAGCACAGGCCTTTAAAAAGAAACTGATATTTGTGCCTCTAATAGGTTTAAGATGAGCCTTTCATTTTATGTATTTTTTGTTAGAGCTATCACACATTATATCTTTGAGCCCTGACAGAAAATCAATTAATAAAGACATAATCATAGGTTTTAACAAAGAATTTCCCTTTACTGAAAATACTGTGGGACAATGTAACTATTGAAGTGAATGACAAAATAAGTGTGGAAGGCTGTCTACAAACTTGGCTGATTTAAATCGATGGTAATATACTATATGAATTGTGTGATTCTATGATATGTAAAAAGAATACCGGTTGCAGTTAATAATCAGTTGAAATAAACATACATGAATCTATAATAATATACAGTAATATATAGTAAAACATGTATTTACTGTTTGCTGTTTGAACTTAGAGGACTATATTTTATTTTGTTTGCCGTTCTGCACCTGAACTGAAAAACAAAATTATCAAACATATGCTTAATATCATCTATGTTTCCTGAAAATAGGGATGCCAAAATGTTGTGCTTTTTCATTTGTTTTTTTTTGTTTTTTTTGTTTGTTTTTTAACATAGGCCTAGATTCTCAATACTATTGTATTTCTTCTCATTGGAAGCACTTTTTTTCAGAAGAGAAAATTATAATTCTAAAACAAGATAAGAAACAATGTAAGCCTCAGTATAAGCGCTTTCAGTTAAATGTCTCACTTGTTTATGACAGCTCTGGTAACTTTATTGGGTGTGAAATAAAAATGGTTGCTCACGATATGGATTAAAGAGCTTTGAGAATCCAGCCCATAGCGTTTTTCTGTGTATCAATTAAATGTTGTATGTTTAATATGTTGTGGTACCGCAGATCAGTCTCCATTGCAAAACCAGTTAGGCAAAGTTTTTACTTTAAACCTGAAAAGATGAGACAAGTAATTAGAGTCCCAGTGCTCCCAACCGTCTTGCATTTCATTGTGTTCGTAGTGTCGTTGCTGTTCTGCGTTGCAGAGTCTTCTTGTGAGATATAATGTATTTTTATAAATGGAAATAACGCCCACACAAAACCTCACAGGTAACAACAAGTGCTTAGTAAATGAATCGCTAACTAAACACTGCAGTCAGAGTGACAAAGAGTTCTGATGCACAGCAGCTTGGTATTTAGTGAATCAACATTTCCTGGTTTGACACAGTACATGAATGTAATGTGAGTGTGTGAAAGTGTGTGTTTCTACATTTTTAGTTGAACAGATTATTTTTGCATTTAATATGAAAACTAATCTTGTTGCCCTTTTAGTTTGTGATGTTACTTGAAATTCTAGATCAAATATAGCAATTATTTTCAATGTTCATACAGAAAACACTTGTTTGTTATCGTTTTAAAAATGTTATTCCCGTTTCTCATTGATTTGATTTGTCTGTTGTGATGTAAATGTAATGTAAAGTATTCAGTTCAGCATTGATGTGCCAGTGCATCGAGCAAGTCTGAGTTCTGTTCTTTACATTGCAGTATAACTTTACATCTTTAACTCTGGTGCAATTTCACATACATTAGAATCCCAGAATGTTGCTTTGGATCTGTATTGTCTTTGGCTGACACAAAAGTGTCAAGCCTGCTAATAGAAGACACTAAATAAAGAAACACATTGCAAAGTCAGCGTAGTTAACAAGCAGACATGCATATGCAAGCTACGCGGTTTCGACTTGAAAAATAATTTTATTCACAGCACTGTTCACAGTTACCAAGATTAGGCAAGTTCCTTGTTTGTCCAACAAGCAATTAAGACCTACACCTGGTATGGGAGGCAGTTAATTCCACAACAACAGTGCCACCTACTGACAGATTTGCAGGAGCTCTTTCAACATTCACTTTTCTGAAAAAAAAGTTTGTATAGAAATGGTAAAATGATCCTAGTTCAGGTTCCTAAAATGCTTTTAGCTGTCTGAAATGTCGGCTTCAATAGCATCAAAACCTGACAGCATTCAGTGCAGCACTTAGACCAAAGACTGGAGCTTTGTAGTGTTTCTTCGTGACAAATTGGACAAAAAGCATTTAAAATGAAAGCAGTAATGTATGAACTAATACTGTGTGCTTGAGCCTTGTGTGCGAGAGACTCTTACTGTTCAATAAGTAAGTGAGAAAAATATTACTTGCACATAATAAATAGTATTACTGAATGGTTATAATTGTGCAGACCAGTTCAAAAGCCAGGAATGGTTTCCCCACCACACTGTATTAAACATAAACTTAGCGCCCAAATAAACAGACACAAAACCTGTATTAGAATACTAGAAACAAGCACTAAAAACCTGGTACATGGAGACCATCATGTGGGGATTTTACCATAAAGCACTATACATATGTCTACTCTATTCTTACTTCCTTAGACACCCTTTTGCACATACATTTCCTTATTCAAGATATGATAAACAGTACAATAAGGATTTACAAAACACTGAATCTTGTTTATTCATTCAATATTTACTGCATTGCCCCTTTCATTATATATTTAGGACAGCCAGGTAGTAAATGGTACTTACACAGTACATCTACAATTTACTATCAACATGGCCCAACGGTGAATGAACCAAACTCGTGAATGATCAAATATTGAAAGAACGGTTGTTTGGTTCATATGCACATGCATACCCCATTGCAATCAATGCGCTGGATTTGTGTAATTGCACATGCATACCCCATTGCAATCAATGCGCTGGATTTGTGTAATTGCACATGCATACCCCATTGCAATCAATGCGCTGGATTTGTGTAATTGCACATGCATACCCCATTGCAATCAATGCGCTGGATTTGTGTAATTGCACATGCATACCCCATTGCAATCAATGCGCTGGATTTGTGTAATTGCACATGCATACCCCATTGCAATCAATGCGCTGGATTTGTGTAATTGCACATGCATACCCCATTGCAATCAATGCGCTGGATTTGTGTAATTGCACATGCATACCCCATTGCAATCAATGCGCTGGATTTGTGTAATTGCACATGCATACCCCATTGCAATCAATGCGCTGGATTTGTGTAATTGCACATGCATACCCCATTGCAATCAATGAGCTGGATTTGTGTAATTGCACATGCATACCCCATTGCAATCAATGCGCTGGATTTGTGTAATTGTATCATACAAATGTGAACATCTGTGTAATAGAAATCCATGGGTGTGTAATATTTATATTTCCATAATCATGTAATGGACCAGATCCATGCTATTTAGAATATTGTTACCTTAATGTGACGAGAGTGTTTCAGTATAGGCAAGGAACATGCAATGAACCCATAACATACATTTTTGTCCACCTCAGAAAAAAAAAAAAAAATTAAACATGCTTATTTTGATTTTTAATAGTTTTGTTTGGCTTTGATAAGTTTGTTATGGTTTATTTATTTTGCAGATTAAAAACTTAGACAGGAAGAACTACCTGCTGGCTGTTTAAACAGATAAGATTCCATATATCTCTGTTGACAAATGACATTCCAATAGCCTGCTTCTAAAAGCCCCAGTGTGGACATTTGTGTCTCCTGAGATATAAGCTACTTGTCCAGAACAGCCTTTTGGAGGCCAGGGTTGACCAACGGCAGTGATGCATACAGATCAGTGATTGTGTAAAGAACGTAGCAACCCCCAGAGACTCAATGCTTGGGTGGTTCAGCAGACTGCAGAGCAATGCACAATTAACTCAAATAAGCTCTTGGAGAATTATTTAATGCGTGTCAGGCCCCACCATATCCTTCTGTGTTTAAAGAGCAAAACAGGCATTCAGGGAGAAGTTTATACTTGGTAATAAAGTTTTAGAAAGATTTGATTTATTGATTAGAACATAAACATCAATGATAATTGAAATTATATATATATATATATATATATATATATATATATATATATAGATATATAGATAGATAGATAGATAGATAGATAGATAGATAGATAGAGAGAGAGAGAGAGAGAGAGAGAGAGATAGAATATATATATATATAGAGAGAGAGAGAGAGAGAGAGAGAGAGAGAGAGAGAGAGAGAGAGAGAGAGAGAGAGAGAGAGATGTAGTCAAAAGTTTTGCTTTTGTAGATGAGGAAAAAGGTTACAAAAAATACATAGCTACAATTATTTATTTCATCATTTTTTTGCAAAAATAATAGCTAGTTGAGGCACCCTTAGTAATAATAAGTTCTTTTAAACAATTAGGATATTTTTCAATGAGCTTTTGGAATGATTAATTGGTGATTTTTTTTACCATTCTTCAATGCAAAATGTTTCCAGTGTATTCAAATTCCGAGGACTTCTCTTGTACACAGCCTTCTTCAACTCATACCAAAGATTCTCAATCGGATTTAGATTGGGACTTTGACTAGGCTATTCCAGAACCTTGATTTCATTCTTCTCTAACTATTCTGAAGTAGATTTTGATGTGTGCTTTGGATCGTTATTGTGTTGCAGCATCCAGTTACACTTTAAGTTTTGTAGCAGAGGGTTTCAGATGACTGGCCAATATCTTTTGTTATGCTATGGAATCCATTTTACCATGTATTGGAACTAAAATTCCTGTGCCATTAGAGGAAAAAACAGCCCCATAGAAGGATGTCATCACCTCCATGCTGGACAGTAGGTATGGTGTTCTTTTCTTTGTATGCCTCACCAGACTTTCTCCAAACGTAACAATTATCAGCTTGAACAAATAGCTCGATTTGTGTTTCATCACTCCACAAAACCATTGACCAGAACTCATATCCATCATTCAAATGCCGTTTTGCAAATTTAAGCAATTGTCCTTGTGACGTGATCCTAAGAGTGGCTTTTTCCTTGGCCTGCGACAATTGAGACCTTCACCTCATGCAATACTCAACCTGTGGTTGAAATGGAAACCCCAGTCCCACTTGCAGCCAGTTCACTCTGAATATCTTTGGCAATCAATCTGGGATTGTGTGACAAAGTGCCCGCCCCTGTGTATATTATCTGTTATGTGTTGCGTGTGGTGTGTTTAAATGTTGGTGTATAGACATTGGTACACGGGATATAAACGGGTCTGTGTAACATGAGTGTTTAAAAATGTATATGTATATTTAGGCACGAGGATTGCACAGCACTTCACGTGCAAGTAAAATGTAGTAATATGTGAGCACGGGGAATTGCACTTTTTAATTCACATGCTGGGATTCAAGTGAATAATTAATTGGTAATTGAATCCCAGCACAACAGTATATATAGATGCACATTGTCACTTACTCGGGGTTGGGTGTTCGGTGAGTGGAGAATGGGAGAGAGAGGGTAGGAGAATTAAATATTTCAATTGCTATTACGTGCTGGTGGGACCAGCACGATACTTGTTTATTTAAAACTCACCTTGTTTGTGTGTCTAGCTGCTCATCGTTTTGTGTTAAGTATTAGTCCGTTTTTGTTTGTCTGTTTTATTTTGGCTACCAGTGCCGTGTCCTGTTTCTGTTTTCGTGTTTAAACGTTTTATTTACAATAAACCGGCGCAAGCAAGCGTCATCATCATTTCACATCATCTGTCTTTGTGTTCATTCCTTTTCCTGGGTCTGACGCCGCCCACTTCGGCCGTCTCTGTGACAGATTGTTATTAACCTTCCTCACAATTCTTCTACTTGTTCTTGTTGAAAGAACCTTCTTTATTCCAGACCAAGGGAGCATTGTGTCAGTACCATCAGTCTTGTACTTCTTTATAATAGAAACATTAGTTGAAATTGGGATATTCAAAAGCCTGGAAATCTTCTTGTATCCTTCTCTGGCTTTATGACAATAAGTAATGTTCTGCCTGAGGTCTTCTGATAGCTCTTTACTTGTTCCCATATTGACTTACTGGTAATGACAGCAATCATCCTATGCCTAACCCATTTATGCTCTCTAAGAATGTTCAGCTACAATCCAGCTTTTTCTAGACTTTTCTAGAATTAGGTTCTGCATTATCACATTAAAATTTCTAGCACTGCGTAGACAATACTATCATAGCATCAAAGGGTATGAATACTTTTGAATTATCATTTTTGGAGTTATGAAAAAAATTGCTGAAATAAATAAATAGACAGCTATTTCTTGTAACTTTGTTTTCCTCATACACAAAAGCAAAACTTTTGCTACAAAAGATTTTTCCTTTTTTTTTTTTTTTTGGAGAAATTGCTTCCACAGCATCTTTCATGTAGCTCTGGACTGGCCCCAATCGGTCCGAGTTCATCTTCCACAGCATCTTTCATACAGCTCTGGACTGGCTCCGATCAGTCTGAGTTCATCTTCCACAGCGGCTTTCATACAGCTCGGGACTGGCCCCGATCTTTCTGAGTTCATCTTCCACAGCGGCTTTCATACAGCTCTGGACTGGCCCCGATCTGTCTGAGTTCATCTTCCACAGCAGCTGACATTTTCTTTCCATTTGTCTCTTTTCTCAGCAGAAACGATTCTGCTGAGCGGTATTAAGTTCTGTTTCACTAAATTCAAAAGGACAGGCTCGAACTGAAATGTTCCAGACACCAGCTTGTGGTTGTATCTTAAGGATGTTCTTATTATAGCCTTGAAATATAACATCAATCAATGTTTAAATACTTTTGGATTTCATGCATTATAAAACAGTCACAAACTATTCAATTCTTTGTACATTAGTGCAGTTGCATTGTGGCTTTGAAACGTGACAATTCGCTCCTGCAACAAGATATCCCCACAACAATTTGTCCCCACGACTGATCGTCCCCATGACAACTCATCCCCACTACAATTCGTCCCCATGACCGGTTGTCCCCACAGCAATTCGTCCCCATTTATTGAATGGCTGGATGTTGTGAGAACAAGTGTGGAGTGTGATTGTGGGGTTCTTTGGGGTGTTTATTATTGGGCTTTGACATGGTCACCAGGGTTTACAAATAACTTTGTTCATCAGCTGCCTTACTCTTTTATTTGCTCTCAGTTCCCATTCCCCTTTTCTTATTAAGACTTGAGACGGTGTTGTAAAAAAAATAAATAAATAAAATCTGATATGCTCCACTTCATTAGTACCCACAAGGGTTGTATGTTACATTACAGGCTAGTGAAACCCCAATCTCATCATGGCCAACAGATAACACATTAAAAGATAGAGTTTAACAATCTGACCGCACTAATTTTACAATACAATCTAAATCTTACACGTTTACTACTGTCAGCTTTGCATCTCACTCTGGTTGACTTCACAAAACAAGAAAACTATAATATATTATATATATTGCAATCTATTACGCTATTACCAATAACTGGTTATTGTTATTAGCCGCCCCCCCCCCCCCCCAGGGGGTTGGATGAGGTCCACTTGGTGAACCACTAAAAGCAGCCTCATCAACAACACCTAGCTTCTTGTTAAAGTGAACAATCACCAATTTTTATGTGGTTACACAGTCAACATCTTAAAAGTACACACACTTTTCTTATAGTATGACTTAAAATATGTACATGATCTAGTAGGATTGTTGGGTGGATCAATTGTCGTAGGGAAGAATTGTCATGGGGATGATTTGTCATGGACCCCTTTGAAACAATCCCCCCTGCATGTGAAATGGGAGAGTAGTCAACATCTTCTCAGGGCTAATAATGTCTCTCTTCACTTATCGTTAGGGTTCTTTGAAAGGATATGTTTTTAATTATTAACGTTATCAATCATCATGCTGCAGCCATTTCCCCTTTCATTGTATAAAGTAAGCTATGTCACAAAAATCTAATAACTCAAACTCAAAGTTTGAAAAGTGTATATTGCATTAATATTCTATTGGGGACACTAGAGAGCGGTGTCTGGAGTAGATGTGTTTACGAGGAGCGGCACTCGTTTGCATATTTTAACACTCAACATTTTTCTGAAAGTCCCTGTGACAGGGTCTTCCTCGTGTCACACGTGTGGTCGCCGCTGTTCAAGGACACAGAGACAGACTGGGGTGAAGTTGAAAACGCCAGCACAGACGCGCAGGTTTTATTAACAAACAAACAGAAACGAAAGTAAAATAAAGGCGGTCATGTGACGTTACCAGAGATGGTAACGCACAGAGGACTAGTACATCAAGCTGTACAAAAAGTGCAAAATAACACACAGTACAACAAACTATAAATCAAAGGTGCTGTGAACACGGCAGGCCTTGCAGCAGCCCCGAGCAATCCCCCGTGGATGTTTTTAACCTGACAGACACTAAGTCGAGACCCACCCACGTGCTGATTGAGGACCAGCACAGCCAATCATTTGCTGCCCTTCCCCTCAACCAATCATAGTAGGCAGCAAGTCGCAATCGAGCGCCCGTCTGTAAACAATAATTCATTTACACAAATCAACTCCAAAACGATACACAATAAACCCATTCCCACATATAAATCACACCAACACTAATTTACCACTGTGCAGGGCAATCGCCCTGCCACAGTCCCAAAAACATATTAATATTGAGCAACCAAGCCGAAATCTGCCAAGTAAGAAGAGAAAGCAGAGAAATCAACAACGGAATTCCAGGCCCTGTCTAAGGAATCAACTGAAACAGAACCGCACCGCTACCGTGCCCATGCACCCCATTCAATTAGCGAGACAGTCATTTCCATTGCAATACAATGGTATGAGAGTCTTTTTTTTTTTTTTTTTTTTTTACAAAGCACCTTTCATAGTGGAACACCATCACAAAGCGCTTTACAGAGGCAGGCTGTGAACTGTGCATTATATGCAGTCACTTACAATAGGACACTGATTTAGCATTTCATCCGCATGGAGCACAAGGAGGTTAAGTGACTTGCTCAGGGTCACACAGTGAGTCAGTCAGTGGCAGTGGTGGGATTTGAACCAGTGACAAGCCCAGGACTTTAACCACTGGACCACAGTGCTTCTTTATCTACCCAAACCTCAGCACGGAGGCAAGAGTGAAGTATGGTGTTCTCTTCCCTGCACAGCTAAAAATAACTCGGAGGAGAAACTCACATTTTTAACACACAGAGGAAAGCGGAAGACTGTTTTTCGAATAAACTGGCATCAGGAGTAACTTTTGAGTGAGAATCCACTAGAGCAAAGTTTCTCAACCCATGGGTCACGACTCAAAAGTGAGTCATAAGAAGAACAAACTTTTAAAATAGAGCATCCTCTTTATCAGCACTATGTACCTCTTCTCTCTCTTTCTCTCCACAGCCTCTTGTCTCTGGTCCAGCACTTCCAGCAGCGTGGATAGTGCAGTGATGTCCATGATCCCATGTTCTGACATCACATGTGGTAAAGTGGTTTGCAGTGCACAGGTGTAGAGGTGATGCAGTGATTAGAAACAACACTTCAGCAATAGTTAAATGGTGAAAACGAAGCTTTATTAATTGCTTTAAATAATAATACTGACTATACACAACGATGCATAAAGTCAGTCCGTGCGCAAGTGGTGCTGTTGAATACACGAAACAGTGATAACAATGGTGCAGTGCAGTCCGGGTGCAAGTGGTGTTGTGAATGTGAAACAGTGCTAACAGTGTGCAGTGCAGTCCGGGTGCAAGTGGTGTTGTGAATGTGAAACAGTGCTAACAGTGTGCAGTGCAGTCCGGGTCCAAGTGGTGTTGTGAATGTGAAACAGTGCTAACAGTGTGCAGTGCAGTCCGGGTGCAAGTGGTGTTGTGAATGTGAAACAGTGCTAACAGTGTGCAGTGCAGTCCGGGTGCAAGTGGTGTTGTGAATGTGAAACAGTGCTAACAGTGTGCAGTGCAGTCCGGGTGCAAGTGGTGTTGTGAATGTGAAACAGTGCTAACAGTGTGCAGTGCAGTCCGGGTGCAAGTGGTGTTGTGAATGTGAAACAGTGCTAACAGTGTGCAGTGCAGTCCGGGTGCAAGTGGTGTTGTGAATGTAGTGAACAACAGTGGTGCAGTGCTCTGGGTGCAAGTGGTGTTGTGAATGTGAAACAGTGCTAACAGTGTGCAGTGCAGTCCGGGTGCAAGTGGTGTTGTGAATGTGAAACAGTGCTAACAGTGTGCAGTGCAGTCCGGGTGCAAGTGGTGTTGTGAATGTGAAACAGTGCTAACAGTGTGCAGTGCAGTCCGGGTGCAAGTGGTGTTGTGAATGTGAAACAGTGCTAACAGTGTGCAGTGCAGTCCGGGTGCAAGTGGTGTTGTGAATGTGAAACAGTGCTAACAGTGTGCAGTGCAGTCCGGGTCCAAGTGGTGTTGTGAATGTGAAACAGTGCTAACAGTGTGCAGTGCAGTCCGGGTGCAAGTGGTGTTGTGAATGTGAAACAGTGCTAACAGTGGTGCAGTGCAGTCCGGGTGCAAGTGGTGTTGTGAATGTGAAACAGTGCTAACAGTGGTGCAGTGCAGTCCGGGTGCAAGTGGTGTTGTGAATGTGAAACAGTGCTAACAGTGGTGCAGTGCAGTCTGGGTGCAAGTGGTGTTGTGAATGTGCAACAGATCCCGGATATTTAACCATCTACGATGACAAATAACAACAGTTATTCAGACAAACAAGACAACACTAAACAACCACAGTTTCTTTTTTATTTCTCAGGTCTTATTGTAACAGAGGATCAGATTGCTTCGCCACATCCCCTGATATACCTTCAGTCACATCCAATTCGGTAGCAAGTACAATCACGTCTCCCCCAATCCATGACTGACACATCGCCTATAGGGTTAGGGCCATGACTTCTTGTATTGTGACTCCATCCTCTTCCTGGATAGCCGACTTCCAACCAACCCTGGTATGAACTGTCAAATCATCCAGTCCGGGGAACAATGTTCATGTTCCCTCAAAGGTTAGGAGGGAGATTGTTCGCTCAGATTAATTCGCTCTCTGTCACAAGTAGGTATGATACAATATAGAGTAGGTATGATGCAGTATAGAGTAGGTATGATGCAGTATAGACTAGGTATGATGCAGTATAGAGTAGGTATGATGCAGTATAGAGTAGGTATGATGCAGTATAGAGTAGGTATGCTACAGTATAGAGTAGGTATGATGCAGTATAGACTAGGTATGATGCAGTATAGACTAGGTATGATGCGGTATGGAGTAGGTATGATGCAGTATAGAGTAGGTATGATGCAGTATAGACTAGGTATGATGCAGTATAGACTAGGTATGATGCAGTATAGACTAGGTATGATGCAGTATAGAGTAGATATGATGCAGTATAGAGTAGGTATGATGCAGTATAGACTAGGTATGATGCAGAATAGAGTAGGTATGATGCAGTATAGAGTAGGTATGCTGCAGTATAGACTAGGTATGATGCAGTATAGACTAGGTATGATGCAGTATAGAGTAGGTATGATGCAGTATAGAGTAGGTATGATGCAGTATAGAGTAGGTATGATGCAGTATAGAGTAGGTATGATGCAGTATAGAGTAGGTATGATACAGTATAGAGTAGGTATGATACAGTATAGAGTAGGTATGATATAGTATAGAGTAGGTATGATACAGTATAGAGTAGGTATGATGCAGTATAGAGTAGGTATGCTGCAGTATAGAGTAGGTATGATGCAGTATAGAGTAGGTATGATGCAGTATAGAGTAGGTATGATGCAGTATAGAGTAGGTATGATGCAGTATAGAGTAGGTATGATGCAGTATAGAGTAGGTATGATGCAGTATAGAGTAGGTATGATACAGTATAGAGTAGGTATGATGCAGTATAGAGTAGGTATGATGCAGTATAGAGTAGGTATGATGCAGTATAGAGTAGGTATGATACAGTATAGAGTAGGTATGATATAGTATAGAGTAGGTATGATACAGTATAGAGTAGGTATGATGCAGTATAGAGTAGGTATGATGCAGTATAGAGTAGGTATGATACAGTATAGAGTAGGTATGATGCAGATGGCTGTAGACTAATACTAAACAAAAACACGGTGAGCAGATATTTACTAATATTATTATGATTACAATCATTACCTCCGTCTCCTATCATGTTCTCCACTCACCAAACACCCAACCGCGAGTGGGTGAAAACATGTTGCTTTTATGCAGCTGTACCAAGACTCGACTGCTAATCAATCATTCAGTTGGAGTCTCGGTACAACTGCACGTGAATTAATAAAGTGCAATCCCCATGCTCACATATTATTACTTTTTACTTGCACATGAAGTGCTGTGCAATCCTCGTGCCTAAATACAAATATACATTTTAAACACACGTGAAACACAGACCCGTTTATATCCCATGTACCAATGGCTATACACCAACATTTAACACACCACATGCAACATATAACAGAAAATACACACAGGGGCGGGCACTTCGTCACAATATATATATATATATATATATATATATATATATATATATATATATATATATATATATATATATATGGGATATATATATTTTGAATATATTTTAGTCTGTAATCCATATATTTATTTCATTAGTTTGTAATATTTATGGATTACAGACTAAAATATATTTAAAATATATCCCATATATTTTAAATACATAAAAAGGGGCCCATTTCTATATATGAAAAGTATAAAGCTCATACTTTTCTACCATATATTAAAAATATATGTTTTTCCATAAGGGACGATATATGAAGCCTCTGTGCAGAAGGTTGTATCTTACCTAGGATGCATAGAGCTGCTATTCCTGCTCCAGACCCTTTCATGAAGGCTGTATTATCTCCTAGCTGAAATCTAAACGTTTTCCACAGACCTTTATTTATAGATACCTGAGGCCCTGCCTGAATAGCAGCTCTTTATTTTGCATCACAAACTATACCTTAAAAGACATTTACAATTTCATAGAGCCAACGTTACATCATTTACACAAATATCTGTTTAAAATCCAAGAGCCTCCAGTTGTATATTTTATTTGGCTAAAAGCGTGTTCCTGTACAATGCATCACATGTCCTTGGGTGCTAGTATTTAATGTAGAAACTCCAAAACTCACAAATACTGCATGACCAAATGTTTCAAAGATGTACCAGCATACGAAACACACACTATATCTCACCCTTCTCCAAACAGAAATTCATTTCACTGAATTATTTGATAAATTTGACCCGAGATTTCCAGCTGCCGTTATTGGAGTTCCTACAGTTTTCCTGCATGTTGGTGGGCTTAGCCCTAATCACCCAAATCTCCCAAGGAGGCAATAAATTACTGTGATGAGATGGGGCTTTGTGTTCCTACTGCTGGGTGGAAGGCGAATTCGCTGCAGCGTATTTTGACAGCCCGGGCTCTAAATCATTGTTTTATGACAGATGGGAAAACTTGTACATGTTCGGAGTGCTGATTTATGTTCATTTGGGTCTGGAGGATTCTATAATTTGCAACTAATGTGAAAACAGATGGATGGAGAGACACCAAAGGGCAGGCTGACCTATACATTCTCACCACTAGTTACAAATGGCATGCATATGCCTGTGAATCTATTCTGATTATATCTTCATTAGTTCTGAGTGCTGAGCTGATATCTTTAGAAAAGGTTTGTCTCACTTTCAAGTAGCTTTAAGTTTGGTAAATAGTAAGTTATGCCTTCATAAATGCTTCATATGTTTTTATTGAAGAAGTGTGGATCAATGGTTTACAGAAAATACTATTTAATAATTATTATATTTTTATCCTCAATAAGAAAATAGTCTGGATATATATATTTTTTTTTTGGTTGCCGTGTATAATATAATGTATAGTAGTTTAATGTTTTTTAGTTCCTTTTGTGTTTGTATATGGCCCTGAAAATAGGCTTTGTATTCTTATTTTACCACAGTCACTTCACTGAAAATGTGTCTTTAAAAGTAAGTAAAATATCAACTTCAAAATCAGTGTTCAGAACTTCATTATTGTGAAAGCTGTTTCCTTTTCTGGTTGTTGGAACAATCTGGCTATGCCCTCGCTCCACAGTAAAGTTCCCCTGCTGAGAATGGTGACTCTGGAGCTGCTGTAACAGATATTTTGTGATCACAGTAATCATTCGGCTCTGCACAAGCCAGACACACCCCTGCTGTCAGTGTATCTGTTTGTGCTTTGAAGCTGCCGTCTGCCTTAACTACAAAGCAATTCCAGCTCTGGTTACTGTTTTGTAAAAGTCAATCCATGGGGATGTCTCTTCGTTTAGTCATTGACTCACGTTGTGACACTTTGTGGGAAAGTCTCAAAACCTTAATGAAAAAAATGCACCTGAGTGGGGTGTTCCTGTGTAAATCAAATACAATAAAAAAGCATATGGGCCCCAATTAGGATGACAGGGCAAATCTCTCACACTAGGGTAAATAAAACATGTTTGCCCTTGATTTGGTTGAAAAAAGCCTTAGCAAATGGGAGAAAACTGCCTTTGTCCCACCCTTTTCCATCTGCATTAGTGACAGTGGTTGGCATACCTGTAAGGGTGTGGCCTCATTAGCATGTTAGCTTTGAGCGATTATCTTTGGGGGTGTGTCCTCATTAGCTTGTTAGCTTTGAGCCATTTCGATGGTGGCACGGCTGATACCATTGCCACAAAGGAACATGGAACAGCAAAATACTTCAATTTAATTAAAATAAACAATAAATAAATAAACTGTAGCTAGGTGAACAGCAACAGGCCTTAATTAACTTCAGGGCTGATTTGTAGTGGGAGGTCCGCTGACACACCCTGCTTTTGGAATTTAAAAACCCAAAACTAATCCCTGTTCATCAGTAACAGTCCACACATACTTTTACACATCCCTTGTCAATGAGATGCACAATGGGTTCTCACCAGAAATCTGGGGCCACTCTGAAGAACAGACTGCAATTGTGCTGTGTTGTGTGGTGCTTCTATAGATATGTGACTGTATCTGCTAATATGATTGTATTGAGAGTCCAGTGAATGTATCTGCTGCTATGATTGTATTGAGAGTCCAGTGAATGTATCTGCTAATATGATTGTATTGAGAGTCCAGTGAATGTATCTGCTAATATGAATGCATTGACAGTCCAGTGAATGTATCTGCTAATATGATTGTATTGAGAGTCCAGTGAATGTATCTGCTAATATGATTGCATTGACAGTCCAGTGAATGTATCTGCTAATATGATTGCATTGACAGTCCAGTGAATGTATCTGCTAATATGATTGCATTGACAGTCCAGTGAATGTATTTGCTAATATGATTGTATTGACAGTCCAGTGAATGTATCTGCTGCTATGATTGCATTGAGAGTCCAGTGAATGTATCTGCTAATATGATTGTATTGAGAGTCCAGTGAATGTATCTGCTAATATGATTGTATTGACAGTCCAGTGAATGTATCTGCTAATATGATTGTATTGAGAGTCCAGTGAATGTATCTGCTAATATGATTGTATTGAGAGTCCAGTGAATGTATCTGCTAATATGATTGTATTGAGAGTCCAGTGAATGTATCTGCTAATATGATTGTATTGAGAGTCCAGTGAATGTATCTGCTAATATGATTGTATTGACAGTCCAGTGAATGTATCTGCTAATATGATTGTATTGAGAGTCCAGTGAATGTATCTGCTAATATGATTGTATTGACAGTCCAGTGAATGTATCTGCTGATATGATTGTATTGAGAGTCCAGTGAATGTATCTGCTAATATGATTGTATTGAGAGTCCAGTGAATGTATCTGCTAATATGACTGTATTGAGAGTCCAGTGAATGTATCTGCTAATATGATTGTATTGAGAGTCCAGTGAATGTATCTGCTAATATGATTGCATTGAGAGTCCAGTGAATGTATCTGCTGCTGTGATTGCATTGACAGTCCAGTGAATGTATCTGCTGCTTTCCAGCCTCTACCACTGACTGTAATGCTAAAAACCATTACCTGTGTTCTCTGTATTGGATTCCCTGTAAACATTACAATACCAGTGCTGACGTGGTAAGGAATTGTGCATAACAAAAAGCAGCCTTACAATGCCAGCTATTTAAACGTCTTCAAATGGCACACCTCTTTGTTCAGGCGCAGGAGTATCAATATAATCTTTGTTAGCACCTTAAATCCTGTTGAAAATCTCTCAGTTTGTGAAAGTCATATTTGAAGACACAGTTCTGTGTATTGAATGTTTTATTGGTCTTTGAGGATTATATTCACCACACTGATTAAGATGTATTATGACTGTGGGATGAGCTCAGTGAATTACTGTTAGCTGGCAATTCTTTTTGAAAGTATAAGCCTTGGAGATTTTTTTTTTCCAAACGTTATAAAGCCATTTTGATAGGAGGCCAAGCAGTATAAAGTTGGAAGGAAGTCTTGTATTGACAAAAGGGGTTTGCTATGTGTCTGGCGCTAAAAGACACGGGGGAGTATGTGTGTGGTTTGGTGAGGTAAAAAAAAAAAAGTCCATCCCATCCCTCCAACAAGGATGCTGGCAGAGCCTTGTGAAAGCACTTCATTTTAAAAGTAAACCAGGGATTGAGCACAGTGTCATACAAGTGAAGAATGTATTCTTTATTAAAAAGATGGGCTTGGTGAATTCTGAAATGCTCACAGCACATTATAGGTATGGTGAAGCCATCATAGAAGAGCCACTTGTCTTCAATCAGTATTTGCCTTCGGGGCCAAGTGAAAACAATGCAGTGTATATATCAGAGAAAAGAGCAACACTGAGGTTAAGAAGCCATTGCTTCCTACCATGCCAGTAGTCTTGTATTATACTTATCATTATGTGTGTTTCATTACTATCCTCATGTAGTCTGAATCACAATATTGAGCCCTAGGGTATAACACAATAATTGCTGAAATGTCGATGCATTAAATACATTGCTAATGAAAAACATACTCTCTATCTTGGCTGGTTTTAATTTTGGCAATCTCTTTGAGCTACCAGATTTGAAGACCAGCTCCCCATGTGGTGACCCCACTCGCCCATGGATGTCAAGTCTCAAGGTTTACCCCCAAAACTCACATTTTTTCACAATATTGAGAGTCTCACAGTCATGCAATGGATTCTCACTTTTGTGCATAAGTTTGTTATTGTTTGCAAGGCTATGAAACCCTTAATACACGATACAGCAGTAAATCCAATACAACTGTATAGGCAGATTATTTCATTTTGGAACGGTGGGGGGGGCTCACCATGAAGAGGTGTACATTACCATTCTATATTCCTGTAGCTGCTATGCAAACTCCCCCGTTACTCCAAAGATAGAATTGCCTTGTTGTCTTAAACTGCAAGTTTGTCTGCGCGAGTCTTCTGTGTTTCTGTAACTTACACAACACATTATTACTCGGACAGAGTCGAAGGATAGGCTATCAGAATGAAGCTATCTCGTTCACTCAGAAATTACAACAGAAATAAAAGAGAAATGGACATCAATGTATAATGTTCTTAAAGTATAATGTTCTTTATGATGTCAGTGTCAGTGGGTATAAAGACAATTAAAAGAAAGATGCCACATGGTAAGAAATAACAGAACAATTGGAAATTGATGGCATGTCTATCTCTCTTTATTTCACCTTCATTTTAGTAAAGTGACAGGGATGCCACACACTGGTTTCTTATTTCTGTAAAGTGATGTGTCTTTGTTTTAATAATGTTGACCAATAATAATAATAATAATCACATCCACACACTAACTGAAGATTTTATTAAAACAGAAAATCAATTTAAAAAAAAAAAGTATATTAAACACATTTTCTCAGTATTTACAAAGAAATATGTGTAGCTGTATTCTTTTTGAATGATTTACATGTTAAACCTGATCACAGATAAACATTCACTGCTAGATGTCATTTCTTTTAGTGTGTGGTGACTATTTCTTTGCTTTAATTATTTTATTTTCGCCTCCACAAAAGGAGCAAAAGCAGACAGTATTTTCTTTTTGTGACTAGCTATCAATCCCAAGGTTTTTCAGCAGTGGTTTCACTTGAGAGAAGACTTAGATGTTGACATGTCTGCTCGTCAGTAACAGGATGGACCTGAACCAGCTCCCTCACAGCACCACCAGCGAATATTCCCCCGACCCCTCTTTATATCATTCTTAAACAGCTCCAAAATAACATGGCAGGTGTTATACAGTCTGTCTGTCTGCTTCATGAATCGCAGTGAAATAATCTATTTTCTAGTATTGAATGAATTGTTGTTCTCGCTCTTCTTCCTATTAAAGAGATGTGAGGAAGTACCAATAAACCATGAAAGCCAAGTTTGAGCAGCTTAGAACTGACAGAGCAAACCCTTGTGGGAATTATTTGCTTGTGTGCAGTTGTTGGGTATGTATTGTCTTTGATAGCAACTTGAATGGTCTTCTGTGAATGACTTGGTTAACACTTCATTTTTTGAACTCCAGGACATAGTATGTTTGTTAAGAACAGTACCCATCAACCAGTGTTGGACTATGCATCAAGTCTCTCCTGTAATGATTGCATGTTTAAATATACTTGTAACCTACCAGCATATATTTTTTTATATTCACTGACATTATAGCGGCACTATAACAAAGAGAAAGGAAGGTGCCACTGTCTATAGAATAGAGACTTAAGGTTAGATAGTATAGAAGGAGCGATTTCATTGTCACTATTCCAGCACAGTGTGGAACTTTCAGAGTCATTCTGCCTGATTCACTCTACTACCAATTCACTTTGGAAGGGGGACCCTCTATAAACACCATAACACACTCCAGGGTGCTCAAATGTGGCCCAGAATCTTCAGGTCTATGATTTTAATGGCACTGGACTTTCTTTGTATCGAACAGCACCCCTAGGCGTGCAAATATTGGACTGTATTTGAACACCCTGTTGTGTGTTACTGCTTTCCTAGCAGGCTGCCTTGTTTCACAACTCTAACGCAGATCTTTGCAGCCAGGATTATTTTAGTCAATCACATGTGTTGTGGTGATGTCAGCAACTGAGTTCAAAAGAAAATATTTCCAAGCTTTTTGTCTACAGTACATAACCTCCACAAATCCAGTGTCCCATAGGGGAATTTATTTCAATGAATATGTTTAACAAAACAAGTGGGAAAGAAAGCTAGTTTTCATTCAGCAACAACAACAACATACAATATACTGTATATTCTCCTGAGCCCAAAATGGTATGACACATTAAATGGTAGGAAAGGTTGGTTTTATCAGAGACTTAGACCTTAGTTTGATACTGTGTTTTTAAATCCTTAATGTTACTTTCAATAGTAAAGGTTTTATTAATTATGTTCCTGGTCTAGTGACCAAGCAATACACAATAATGTGTAATGGACTGGAAACAAGCAAACAGATTGCAGTCCCAAATAATAAACATACATATCTTTCCCACAATGTACAAACACGGTCACCAGTCCTGGGTGCGTGCTGCAGTGCTCGTGGTGGGTGGTGCAGTTTATTCGTGACAAAAGTGAAGTGCTGATCCAGGTTTTGTGTTGTCCCATGGGGACAACTTCGGAACATGTTATCCATCTAATAATAACAAACAATTATAGACAAACAAAACAAAACACTCACAGTACTTTTTATCACTGAGTCTCTCACGGGTCCTTACAGGTTTAAATACTCAAACCAAAACAGATTACGATTCTCCGTCCCCTTTTATGCTGTCAAACGTGACCCCTTGGTAAACAAGGGCAATTACCTCTCCAATGTGCGACTGCCATGTTGTTTCCCTTCTGGGTCAATGAGCTATTGCAATGGAGTCTCGCCCCCTTCCAGCTTGGCCGACTTCCCTTGAACCTTGGGAAAGAACAGTCAGACCAGCCCATCCAAAGAAATCTGTTCTCGCTATTTAGCACCCTCACAGGTCATGAAGGAGATTCACAACCAAGATCATTTTATTTCTGTCACAATGTTATATTCTGCACTTGCTAATGCTTTTATACTTTACTGCCTAGGACTGAAGCTTTTTTTATGTCTGTGATCCATATTGTATCATTCTTTGTTCTATGTTCCCACGGATGTTTAAATGCTAATTAAAATGATCATTGAAGTCTGGGGCTTGTACACAGAAGGTCTTTGGTTCAAATCCCACCCCTGCCGCTGACTGACTCACTCCCTGACACACCTAGGACTCATTCAGCCTGAATTGGAGGAACACTGGTGATGGACACTTACTCCTACAATTTAGTCCAGTTTAAGTGCTTTGCATATAATGTTTAGTTTACAGCATGCCTCTGTAAAGCACTTTGTGATGACGGTCCAGTATGAAATGCACTATATTATATGATATATATATATACTATATATATATTAGATATATATATATATATATATATATAATATATAATATATATATATATAATATATATATATATATATATATATATAAAGTAAAAGTTAGTAAATATCATCTTGCAATGAACAGGTTCCTACAGTGTCATGCACAGTGCATTCACA
The DNA here is from genome assembly GCF_017654505.1 of Polyodon spathula. Taxonomy (NCBI): domain Eukaryota; kingdom Metazoa; phylum Chordata; class Actinopteri; order Acipenseriformes; family Polyodontidae; genus Polyodon; species Polyodon spathula. The sequence continues at coordinate 1,640,755 of NC_054538.1, read as the reverse complement.
TATTTTAAACTTTGCATATGATTCATATCAAATTACCTTTATACTGGGCTTGTTTGTATCCGAATATCTCATAGGGAGCACAAAGCAAACGGCAAGCACATATGAGTGAGTCTCATCGGGGCTGACTGACCACCCTGTAGTATATGAACCATTCTTAAAAGTACAGAAAATACAAACCATATTCACAGAGCTGTATTGGTGCATAACTGTAGAACTGTATAAGAACAATATAGGCTATGTAATAACTGCAGACAGACGGACACACTGATGACTTTTCTCACATTGTAATATGGCAGCTTGTGGCAAAGTGGTTAACATTGTACAGGTGTAGGAATGCTGCAGTGATCAATAAACATACAGACAACGACAACCCAGGTGCTATAGTGTTTTATTTGTACAATCCAAAGTCTGAAGACAAAAGGGCAGTAAATAATAACAGTGAGAACAGGCAATACAGCGGCGTGTATTGCTCTGTTTTAATCCACGGGTTGGTCCTGAAAATAATAACAGCCCCTATCTTTAACACCCATACGTAACACAAACACATTCACAAGTCCACAGTGCGTGGCTTAGTGCTTGTGGTGAAAATACAGTTAATTGTGAACAATGGTGCAGTGCAGTCCGAAGAAGTACTGGCCATCATTTTTAGCCATCTGATAACAACAAGCAATAGATTTAGAAATGAAAAAACAAACAAAACACTCATGATAAAAACATATAAATGATAAAAACATATAAAAATGTTTTCCTTCTGGTTCAGTATTAACCATACAAAGGAACTGATCACTACGTCCCCTTTTGTACTTTCAATCATGACCCCTTGCTTAACTAATGCAACTGCTCCTCCAATCTGCGGCTGCCACATCGTTTCCCTTCTGGATCGATGATTTGGCGTACCGTAGCTCTGCCCCCTTTCTAGACGGCTGACTTCCATCTAACCCTGGGATTGAATTGTCTGGCCATCCAGTCCAGGGCACTCTGTTCCCTTTACACAGCGCCCTCACAGGTCAGGAGGGAGATTTATCATAAAGAATCATTCTATCTCTGTCACACAGCTCCACAATCAGGAGAGTATACATATTTCCATCCATAATGAATTGTAACATGCAATGCCAATCACATTGGATATAAAAGCTTTTTAAAAAAAAATGTAATTCTCAAGTCTGCAAAACATAAAAGTGCCTAATTTTGGTTTGAAACTGGAAAATGAATGGTTACCATGCACAAGCATGATGGAAAATATTGTACAGTGACTACATCTGTATTCGTCACATTCTTGTTTGAATTTTTTGTGCAAAGTCCATGGTCGATCATATAATTATGATCTTCTTGGTGCTGTGAAAGATCTCCGCTCCCCTGCTTACTCTGTCCCCAATGCTGGGCCGGATTAACTAATATGCCAATAACACCATTCGCATAGGGCCCCCAAAATATTCGGTATATTAAACACAATGCAACTTCGGGAAAACTTGGCTCTTTTGTACGGGGCACCGTGTGTAAAAAAACACAAATATTTTACCATGTTGTTTTTCTTTCCAGATTTAATTTAAATCACGTAATTTTTCCTAGATTTGACCGAATAAATGTTTTTTTTTTTTTTTTTTTTTTTTTTTTTTTTTTGTTGTTGTTGTTGTTTTTTTCAGATTGCTTAATACACAAATGTTAACAAAAAACATATTTAAACGTTTTGAAATGTGTACTTTCAGATCTCATTTATAAATATTGAAAAGGCTTATCACAAATTCAACATTTAGAATCAATACGACAATTAAATCTGGAAAAAAAATGCTTCAGTCTTTAAATCTTTTTTACACTTGGTGATTCAACATTTAGCTGATAGACAAATCCAAAATACAGTAGCTTTCAGCAGCATTTTAAAATAAGTTAAATCTTTGTCATTAGCAATTAAATCTGGAAAAATACATATTTCAAAATAAATATTTATTTTGCAAGCTAAATCTGATGCTAACATTGCAGGAGCGTAGCGTACATTGAGGCAGCCGCCTCGATAAAATTGGCTAGACACATTTGTGAAAAAAAAAAAAAAAAAAAAAAAAAAAAAAAAAAAAAAAACTAGATCGTAAGATTTATTTTTAATAATGTGTCCCACTTATATATATATAATATATATATATATATATATATATATATATATATATATATATATCTATATATATATATATATATACGTACGTGTTACGCACATGCACAAAAATTTAATGTGCCATTTCTTCATAACATTCCTGTGATCTCGGCCAGGGTAATGAAACTTGGCGCCACACAGACATGTGCTATTCTCATTTGTCAGTTTCCCTAGGTGCGCCGCGTGTAGCTCCAGAATTGGATCAAGATTACGGATCAATGGGGTCTGATTCAGATAGCCCCCAGAGCAGCAGGTAGTCCAGTGTTGTATATTATTTAGTGGACTGTTCGGTACATACTCAAAGATTCAACGAATAACCCAATCTTAACGCATTTCTTTCAGAAGAAGCCAAATCCAGGTAGGAATGTTTAGTGATTTTATATTACTTCTTATATTAATATTGTTTTGCTGCTGACAGTCCTGTGCAATGTTTAGCTGCAATACGTTCCGGTAAATCAATGCTTTACTTACGCAGTGGCAGCGCCTCCCCCCTTCCCCGATATAACGATTCGTTGCTGTTAGTTTTTAGTACTTTTCATGCATAGGCGACGCGTGAGTCTTTCGTTTGGGGAGGCTAGTAGTATTCCACACTTTTCCCCCTGCATTTATTGTACAGTAAGACACGCTTAGATTCGCTACAGTAAGAGGCTTAGCCTCCCCAAGCCTCTTATATGCACTGCCCATGTTTTTAAGCATTGCATTTTTGTGCATGGCCATGGGCTAGACGAAAGGAGGTAACTGAATCCATAAATTCACTGTTTGGCGCTGTATATATTGTCCTAATCAGGGGCGCTATTTCAGAAACATTCAGGGAAGGGGGGTTGTGTCAGCATTGTACCTTCTCTGTGCCAAATGGCATCGTGAATGAGAAAAAACAGGCAGTAAATGGAGCGGTTTACAAGGAGATTGCATTCTTATTCTTAAAATAAATTATACAAAATGTGCAATGCAATTATTTCTAAAGCACGTTACTGGTTTATAACAAACTCGGCAATGTCGATCCACTAAATTTCATGTTATAGTAATAAAGGTCCAACGTTACGGTCGTCGTTTTCACTGAAACTTGTGTGTTTTTATAGTGGATAAAGGCTTTGATGCTAACCGAATTGCTCTTTTGTCAGCTTTCGATATCCCAGTTAAGTAAACATATCACAGTTACGTGCTATTGCTACCTTAAACAAATAGAAGTATAGCTTCATTTCTTTATTGTTATACAGGAGCAGCTAGGGACATTAGACTACTCTCAGTCCATTAAAAAAATTGTCATGGATGGGTTTTACAAAAAGAGCCAGGGGTAAGAACGCAGTTTAACTGGGGTTTAGCAGTTTAGCAGGGGCTCTCAAACCCGGTCCTGGGGGCTCCATGTGTCTGCTGGTTTTCATTCCAACTGAGCTCTCAGTTACTTGACTGCACCCTTAATTGAACGGAGAATTTGTTTAATTAGACCATTTTACTTGTTTTGAGCTCTTAAACAGTGTCAAGCAGCACCATTCTTAACAGTTCCAGCAGTGTCAACACCAGTATTACCAGACCAGCAGTGTCAACACCAGTCTTACCAGTTCCAGCAGTGTCAGCACCAGTATTACCAGTCACAGCAGTGTCAGCACCAGTATTACCAGTCCAGCAGTGTCAACACCAGTCTTACCAGTCCAGCAGTGTCAGCACCAGTCTTACTAGTCACAGCAGTGTCAGCACCAGTCTTACCAGTCACAGCAGTGTCAGCACCTGTCTTACCAGTTCCAGCAGTGTCAGCTCCAGTCTTACCAGTCACAGCAGTGTCAGCACCTGTCTTACCAGTCCCAGTATTAGCAGAAGCAGTCTTACCAGTATGACATCCAAGGTGAATCACTGAGTTAAAAGAGATAGCAATGTATATGTACATGCAAATGAGTCCCCACCCATTTAAGCGTTTGATGTAGGCATCCTATATTAGGGTTACTTCAAAAACCATGAACAGTGTCAAAGTTATGACAAAAAAGAGCTAATGTATCCTTGGCTTCCTGTACCTTCAATGTATCAATGTATACGAAACACTTGTCTTTTAATTAAGGCAGTTCCATTGAAAGGGTAATAGGAGAGGATTTTTCAAAGAGAGAAGAAAAATTAAATTCCCATAAAACTAAAATTGTAAGTTATCAAAAACACCTGCTTATATTGAGATCATCAAATGTCCTGGCTTGTCTGCTCAGCCATTCTCCTAAAATTGGCTTCATGATAACAAAAACAAACTTGTGTGGTTTTCTTTTTTGCATAAAAAATGAATTCATCAAGGTGTAATGTTAATGCATACAGGTACACTGTACAGATTGCTGTATATTCAACAGGGATCTTCTCTACCATGTAACTTCCACGCATAGATGGAGCATCTTTGTGGACACTATGGACCTTACAGAAACTGAATGAAGTGTGTGTAACACACATACAACACAGCACATCACCTGCAATTCATCACAGAAACTGAATGAAGTGTGTGTAACACACGTACAACACAGCACATCACCTGCAATCCATCACAGAAACTGAATGAGGTGTGTGTAACACACATACAACACAGCACATCACCTGCAATTCATCACAGAAACTGAATGAAGTGTGTGTAACACACGTACAACACAGCACATCACCTGCAATCCATCACAGAAACTGAATGAGGTGTGTGTAACACACGTACAACACAGCACATCACCTGCAATCCATCACAGAAACTGAATGAAGTGTGTGTAACACACGTACAACACAGCACATCACCTGCAATCCATCACAGAAACTGAATGAAGTGTGTGTAACACACGTACAACACAGCACATGACCTGCAATCCATCACAGAAACTGAATGAGGTGTGTGTAACACACGTACAACACAGCACATCACCTGCAATCCATCACAGAAACTGAATGAGGTGTGTGTAACACACGTACAACACAGCACATCACCTGCAATCCATCACAGAAACTGAATGAAGTGTGTGTAACACACGTACAACACAGCACATCACCTGCAATCCATCACAGAAACTGAATGAAGTGTGTGTAACACACGTACAACACAGCACATCACCTGCAATCCATCACAGAAACTGAATGAAGTGTGTGTAACACACGTACAACACAGCACATCACCTGCAATCCATCACAGAAACTGAATGAAGTGTGTGTAACACACGTACAACACAGCACATCACCTGCAATCCATCACAGAAACTGAATGAAGTGTGTGTAACACACGTACAACACAGCACATCACCTGCAATCCATCACAGAAACTGAATGAAGTGTGTGTAACACACGTACAACACAGCACATCACCTGCAATCCATCACAGAAACTGAATGAAGTGTGTGTAACACACGTACAACACAGCACATCACCTGCAATCCATCACAGAAACTGAATGAAGTGTGTGTAACACACGTACAACACAGCACATCACCTGCAATCCATCACAGAAACTGAATGAAGTGTGTGTAACACACGTACAACACAGCACATCACCTGCAATCCATCACAGAAACTGAATGAAGTGTGTGTAACACACGTACAACACAGCACATCACCTGCAATCCATCACAGAAACTGAATGAAGTGTGTGTAACACACGTACAACACAGCACATCACCTGCAATCCATCACAGAAACTGAATGAAGTGTGTGTAACACACGTACAACACAGCACATCACCTGCAATCCATCACAGAAACTGAATGAAGTGTGTGTAACACACGTACAACACAGCACATCACCTGCAATCCATCACAGAAACTGAATGAAGTGTGTGTAACACACGTACAACACAGCACATGACCTGCAATCCATCACAGAAACTGAATGAAGTGTGTGTAACACACGTACAACACAGCACATGACCTGCAATCCATCACAGAAACTGAATGAAGTGTGTGTAACACACGTACAACACAGCACATCACCTGCAATCCATCACAGAAACTGAATGAAGTGTGTGTAACACACGTACAACACAGCACATCACCTGCAATCCATCACAGAAACTGAATGAAGTGTGTGTAACACACGTACAACACAGCACATGACCTGCAATCCATCACAGAAACTGAATGAAGTGTGTGTAACACACGTACAACACAGCACATCACCTGCAATCCATCACAGAAACTGAATGAAGTGTGTGTAACACACGTACAACACAGCACATGACCTGCAATCCATCACAGAAACTGAATGAAGTGTGTGTAACACACGTACAACACAGCACATCACCTGCAATCCATCACAGAAACTGAATGAAGTGTGTGTAACACACGTACAACACAGCACATCACCTGCAATCCATCACAGAAACTGAATGAAGTGTGTGTAACACACGTACAACACAGCACATCACCTGCAATCCATCACAGAAACTGAATGAAGTGTGTGTAACACACGTACAACACAGCACATCACCTGCAATCCATCACAGAAACTGAATGAAGTGTGTGTAACACACGTACAACACAGCACATGACCTGCAATCCATCACAGAAACTGAATGAAGTGTGTGTAACACACGTACAACACAGCTAATCACAGAAACTGAATGAAGTGTGTGTAACACACGTACAACACAGCAATCCTGAATGAAATCACGTACAACACAGAAACCTGAATGACTGAATGAAGTGTGTGTAACACACGTACAACACAGCACATCACCTGCAATCCATCACAGAAACTGAATGAAGTGTGTGTAACACACGTACAACACACCACATCACCTGCAATCCATCACAGAAACTGAATGAAGTGTGTGTAACACACGTACAACACAGCCCATGACCTGCAATCCATCACACATCACCTGCAATCCATCACAGAAACTGAATGAAGTGTGTGTAACACACGTACAACACAGCACATGACCTGCAATCCATCACAGAAACCGAATGAAGTGTGTGTAACACACGTACAACACACCACATCACCTGCAATCCATTACAAAGTGGAAAGAAGTGGAAAGAAGTAGAGCAAGCTGTGAAAAAACAAGGGTATCATCATCTCCAGGGCCTAATGGAGTTCCATACATAGTGTACAAGTGTGCTTCTGGAGTTCTACGGATCCTGTGGAAATTGATGAAAGTGGCATGGGAAAAACAGGTTGTACCAAGAGTGTGACGCAGAACAGGTGGAGTCTTTATACCAAAAGAAAAGGATTCTACAAGCACCGTCAGTTTCGTCCTATTTCCCTATTAAACGTAGAAGATAAGATTTTCTTCAGCATTATTGCTCAGAGATTGTCAACCTACCTATTAAAGAACTGCTTCATTGACACTTCAGTACAAAAGCAGACATTCCATGTTTCCCAGGATGCTTAGAACACATCAGCGTAATCTGGCAACAAATTCAATCAGCAAAAAAGGAGAGGAAGGCGCTCCATGTGACATTCCTGGATTTGGCTAATGCATATGGTTCAGTGCCACCTGAACTTCTTTGGGCAGCATTTGATTTTTTCAGTTTACCGATGACAATAACAAATTTAGTGAAAGCCTACTTTGGAGATTTGCAATTTAGTTTTTCAACTTCAGAATTCAGCACTACATGGCAATGCCTAGAAGTTGGAATAATGGCAGGATGTGCCATTTCTCCACTGGCTTTTACCATGGCAATGGAAGTAATTATAAGGGCATCAAAATGGGTAGTGGGAGGAGAGCGCTTGACTTCTGGAATGCGACTACCACCAATTCAAGCATACATGGATGACATGACAACAATGACTACAACAGTAGCCTGCACTAATTGGTTATTGGGCAAATTAACCAATAACATTGAATGGGCACGAATGCAATTCAAGCCCACTATTATTAAAGGTAAAGTAGTAGATAAAAGGTTCTACATTAATGGTGAGGCAATTCCAACAGTGTCTGAGAAGCCAGTGAAAAGTAAAGGGAGATCGTACGACGGGGATCTAAAGGACAGTTTGTGTGGGAGAAGTTAGACAACAAGCAGTGGAAGGGTTGAAGAGCATAGACAGCAGCGCTTTACCGGGCAACTGAAACTCTGATGCTTTCAGTTTGGTCTACTGCCAAGACTGCTGTGGCCACTGACTGTGTACGAGGTTTCCTTGACAACAGTTGAGAAGCTGGAAGCTTTAATTAGTTCATACTTCAGGAAATGGTTGGGAGGTCCACACTGCCTCAGCTTGGACTTTATGGTAAAGGAATAATGCATCTACCAATCTCTGCTCTAACTAAGGAGTTTAAGTGCGCTAAAGTTCAACTGGAAATGACATTAGTAGATTCACACGACAAATGCGTAAGGGAGGCAGCACCTGTGTTGAAAACTGGAAGAAAATGGATGTCAAAGAAAGCTGTAGAAGATGCTAAGGCTGCCCTTCGATTCAGAGATATTATGGGGCAAGTTCAGCATGGAAAAGGAGGTTTTGGTCTCAGTTCAGCTCCTCCTACATGGCACAAGGCAACCCCGGCTCAACGGAGGAAGTTGGTAGTCAATGAGGTTCAAAAGCAGGAGGAGACGATCAGGTGTGTAAAGGACGTTTCCCAGGCCAAGCAGGGAGAATGGATGAGATGGGAGAGTGTGGAACAACGCAAGATCGGCTGGCAAGACCTATGGACAATGGAACAGAGCAGGATCAGTTTCCTCATCAGATCAGCATATGATGTTCTCCCATCACCACAGAACCTAAACCTCTGGGTGGATGAGGATCCCTCATGTCCTTTTGTTCATCACCTGCAACATTATGGCACATTTTGACAGGATGTAAGGTGGGTCTTAGCCAAGGACGGTTTACTTGGCGCTATGACCAGGTGCTGCAATGTTTGGCCTTATCATTGGAAGACAAGCGTTCCATCAAAGCATTACACACAAAAGACAATATTCCTCCGTCCAGGAGAGCAACCACCAAGAAAAGGTGTTTTCCAAGACTCGTTCAGGACAACTGGATGCTGCTGGAGACTGGAAGAGGCTGGCAGATGTTGGTCAATGGCTTATTTTTCCACCTGAGATTGCCACCACTAACCTTCGACCAGACATTGTCTTGTGGTCTGGATTAGCACGCCTTGTTAATCTGGTAGAGTTAACAGTGCCATGAGAAGATGCTGTGGATGAGGCATATGAGAGGAAGAAACTTTGGTATGCTCAACTAGCTGCTGAAGCGGAACAGCGAGGATGGAGAGTCCGAGTTTACCCAGTGGAGGTGGGTTGTCGAGGATTTGTGGCACACTCTACAACCCGGTTTCACAGAGACGTCGGGTTCAGTGGCCAAGAGTTGCGTCGCACAGTGAAGAACTTATCTGAAGCAACAGAAAGGAGCAGCAACTGGCTGTGGTTGAGACAGAAAGATTCTGGATGGGGATCTCAAACACAATAGAAAGAGAGCAACGCTGATGTAAGTAAGCTGGGCTGAGCTGAGTGAGGGATGGAGGGAGGTGATCCTGGGACGCCAGAATCACTGTTGAGCCCTCTTGAGATGTCGTAGGCTAGTCAACGAAACAACGAGGATGGAAGGTGCCCACTTGAAGACCCCAGAGATGTACCCTACTTAGCTCATTCCAGATGGTTGTCATGCTGATGCACTAGGGAGACCGCACTGGGTTGATCCCCGGAGCCAGCATCGCAGCCTTTGTGTATACTGATGCGCTGGGGAGGCAAAATGAGCTGATCCCTGGAGCCTTAGTTGGTTCTTATCTTGGCGAGAGCCGAGTTCAAATCAGCATGAAGTTCAACATCTACTCTCATGTAATGGAAATCAGAGGGGCGGGAGTAGCATCTGCCCTAGAGGGCCCAGTAACCTCGCCCTCTCAGTCACAATGCGTTCTGACCCCCTTTGACTGGCGTTTGTTATCCTTGTCACAGTCTCCCACCAAACCCCAGCCTCGTCTCATTAATGCTCCCTCCCATTTTCTTATCCATCTCTTTTTATTTGTTTTTCTAGGACAAAAAAGGGGGAAAAACATTTCCGTCTGAAAGGGAAAAACATCACCAACTATTTCCCTTTCTTTTATGCCATGATTACGTGTGTGGTCGAGACTGCCATTCATTTACCGGTTCTGTATAGTTGGGCCAGTCTCAGCCCAGAATAGCTAGGTGTGGTAGCCTTTCCACCACCCCCACTACTAGGTGACATTTTGTTGGTCCTATCGTTAAATATACTTTTATGGTGGGGTATGTCATCGTGTCTCTATTGATACAGGAGATAACCACCTGACCTTATGGCTTCCATGACACAGCCTTGGAGAGCTTTCCTAATTAAGGTGTGCTCACACCCTATGTCCACTAATGCATGGGTGTTCACACTCCCTAAAACCACATTACAATACAAGGCCCCTCTCAAACATTTTCCCCTTGCTTACCTATTTCAGGTGCTCAATTACACAACGCCACGTCACACTTCATTGCAGCGGAGCATGACCTGGCCAGGTGTCCCAGTTGGTTGCACCTAAAACAAGTTGGGGGGACAGAGGGCACACTGGTTAGATATCTGTCCCATTGCTGGTATGGCAACGGGGCAGGGGCAGCACCTCTACCCCAGCTGGGGGCCAACCTTGGTCTCCATGAAGGGGGGACAAGGTTGTCCATTGAGGTCGGCGGTCTCAGAGGTCTTGATCCCGGTGCCAGTGCTGGTGCTGGTGCAGGAGTCATGACTATCCCTGTCCGGGCGGAGACCAGGGAGTCTTGAAAGTCCTCCGCCAGTTTCACGGCTTCCTCCAGGGTGTCGGATTGTGACGCTGTGTCCAGGCTTGGGTTTCGGTGCCGACCACGTGGCAAAACTACTCCACTACAATCGGCTACCCCATTTGCAGATTGGTCTTCTTGTCGGGGGTTAGCCAGTGTACCATGTGTCACACAAACTTTGCAGGACCACCCTGGGGCATGTATCCGGGGAGCTTTGGTACTCCCTGAACCGAATCCGGTGCGTCTTTGTGGTGATGTTAAGGCAACGGAGGATGGCCAGCTTCACCAGGTCGTAACTGGTGGCGTCCGCATCACTCATTGCCTGGTATGCTGCCTGAGCCTCCCCGATCAGGCAGGGTCCCAGCTGACTCAGCCACAGCTCCCACAGCCACGAAGCGGTGGTGGCTAGCTGCTCAAATGCGACCAGGTATGCCTCTGGGTCATCCTCCGCCGTCATCTTCAATGCCCGGGCTCTCAATGAGCACTGTGTATCGTTCCTCTCTCCTCTCCTCTGCCTCCCGTCTGCTGTCCAGCATCTCCAGCAGCTCTGCTAGTGTGTTGTGGTCCATAATCTGTCTGTCTGACACAACGTGTGGCAAAGTGGCTTGCAGTGTACAGGTGCAGGAGTGATGCAGTGATTAATGAAAAGGCAGAGTCCAAGTACAATGCTGGTTTATTTATAATCCCGGTCTGGCAGCTGCAAATAATATATCCCAGGCAATACCCATGGATTTCAAATTCCAGCATTATTGTATCGAACTCGCAGTATAAGAACGCCAGCTGTAGTAGCAAGGGATTTTCAAACGAAATTTGTTAATAAAATCAATCTGTTGATGCAAAATGAAACTTCAACCCCACTAGTCATTTCCCCTCTTCCAGAGGGATATTTTGACACAGCTTACTATACCTCTTTTAATTTAAAAAATACCGACAGGATGATCCATCTATGTGGGCTTGGTTGGAATTTATTTTCTTATGCCGATGTCTGCCTTTGTATGTATTTCAGTGTGTATGATTGTAGGCTATGATATATGGTTGGAATGCCATTTGTGTTTGTAGTTGTTAGTTATTATCTGAAACAAAAACACATTGGAAATGTGAAGAAACGTTATGCTACACAGATTCACATCTTAACCCTTTCAACAAGAAGTGATATCTGAAACAAAAACACATTGGAAATGTGAAAAAATGCTTATCAAAGTTATCAAAGTGCCCAGCCATTTAAAGTGGAGATATCAAAAACACAAGCCAAGTGGAGTGAAGGTATGACTAGGTAGGGTTCAATGTATATATATATAATCTCATTCCTAACCAGAAGTATAGAAAAGGCTTAAATATTACACTACACTACAAATATTGAATTATCTTGGTAATCTGTAAGAAATTAACTGTGGTCCTGTACACTCTCTCTCTGTATCATCGGCATCACAGTCGGTCTGTTAAATTTCTGCTTCAAGAGGAGTTATACACTTTCGTTAATTAAAATGAGAGCAAATTAACTCCTGATAAATTGTGACGATTAACACAGATTTGCTTTTAGAGTCCCACAAAACAAAATAAATAGAAGCCGTTAAGATATTAACATAATTTTGTAAATCAACATAATTTCGTAAATCACATTTAATAACGAAATAGGCAGAACAACCGCTTGAAAATGCCCAAATCAAGGCTTCGTAGTGATTTGTTGATTAACGCTGGAGTTATCATTTACAACCCTTTGAACGTCCTGCCCACTGTGTGCTCTCTTTTCTAACAACAACAGCTCCATGCAAGTAGTTTTCTTTTTTAATTATTATTTAGGCTATTGAAAGTGACCACGACACAATATCATCCAGATACAGCACAAAACCCAGAGATTAACACATATAGAAAAAACACAGAGGAACTCAATGCTGTTATTATAAAGGGCTCTTAATTATCCATTGAAAATACAGAGGAACTCAATGCTGTTATTATAAAGGGCTCTGAATTATCCATTGAAAATACAGAGGAACTCAATGCTGTTATTATAAAGGGCTCTGAATTATCCATTGAAAATACAGAGGAACTCAATGCTGTTATTATAAAGGGCTCTGAATTATCCATTGAAAATACAGAGGAACTCAATGCTGTTATTATAAAGGGCTCTGAATTATGCATTGAAAATACAGAGGAACTCAATGCTGTTATTATAAAGGGCTCTGAATTATCCATTGAAAACACAGAGGAACTCAATGCTGTTATTATAAAGGGCTCTGAATTATGCATTGAAAATACAGAGGAACTCAATGCTGTTATTATAAAGGGCTCTGAATTATCCATTGAAAACACAGAGTAACTCAATGCTGTTATTATAAAGGGCTCTGAATTATCCATTGAAAATACAGAGGAACTCAATGCTGTTATTATAAAGGGCTCTGAATTATCCATTGAAAATACAGAGGAACTCAATGCTGTTATTATAAAGGGCTCTGAATTATCCATTGAAAATACAGAGGAACTCAATGCTGTTATTATAAAGGGCTCTGAATTATCCATTGAAAATACAGAGGAACTCAATGCTGTTATTATAAAGGGCTCTGAATTATCCATTGAAAATACAGAGGAACTCAATGCTGTTATTATAAAGGGCTCTGAATTATCCATTGAAAATACAGAGGAACTCAATGCTGTTATTATAAAGGGCTCTGAATTATCCATTGAAAATACAGAGGAACTCAATGCTGTTATTATAAAGGGCTCTGAATTATCCATTTAAAATACAGAGGAACTCAATGCTGTTATTATAAAGGGCTCTGAATTATCCATTGAAAACACAGAGGAACTCAATGCTGTTATTATAAAGGGCTCTGAATTATCCATTGAAAATACAGAGGAACTCAGTGCTGTTACTATAAAGGGCTCTGAATTATGCATTGAAAATACAGAGGAACTCAATGCTGTTATTATAAAGGGCTCTGAATTATCCATTGAAAACACAGAGGAACTCAGTGCTGTTACTATAAAGGGCTCTGAATTATGCATTGAAAATACAGAGGAACTCAATGCTGTTATTATAAAGGGCTCTGAATTATCCATTGAAAACACAGAGGAACTCAATGCTGTTATTATAAAGGGCTCTGAATTATCCATTGAAAATACAGAGGAACTCAGTGCTGTTACTATAAAGGGCTCTGAATTATCCATTGAAAACACAGAGGAACTCAATGCTGTTATTATAAAGGGCTCTGAATTATCCATTGAAAACACAGAGGAACTCAATGCTGTTATTATAAAGGGCTCTGAATTATCCATTGAAAACACAGAGGAACTCAATGCTGTTATTATAAAGGGCTCTGAATTATCCATTTAAAACACAGAGGAACTCAATGTTATTATTATAAAGGGCTCTGAATTATCCATTGAAAATGAGATACTGAAGCCTGAAGGGTACCAAAGGACACATGGAATTCTGACCAAATCGCATCACTCATGGAATATTGAATCCCCTAGAAGAGGACATTACTGTCTTCTCGTTGTTACGTTTCCTTTTAGCAATGGAACCCCTAGAAGAGGACATTACTGTCTTCTCGTTGTTACATTTCCTTATAGCAATGGAACCTCTAGAAGAGGACATTACTGTCTTCTCATTGTTACGTTTCCTTATAGCAATGGAACCCCTAGAAGAGGACATTAATGTCTTCTCGTTGTTACTAGTTACTAGGTTTTAATGCCACAGTGTAAGTCAAACTATCATAAATTATTGTTTGGGACAAAACTACTTTTTGGTCATCTGTACAGATGTATTTAAATTGTTCCTTTGAAATCATTTTAATACACTAAGAGCCATGGGTTAATGATCTGAGCCAGGCTGTGGTGTGAGAGGGTTATCTGCAGCTTTGCTCACGTGCTCCGAAACTGCTGTGTGGGAGTAAAAGAATTTAGTAGAGAAAGACACAGAACGGTTAGAAATAGGATTTCCAGAGGAAGTCATATTCCTATTAAACCACACACAAGGATTGGTAATAAACATATTGCAAAATTCCAGGTTTCCAATTGGACTATATGAAATGAATGTTTCAAAAATATTACCACCACTTACTGTTAAATAATAATGGTAACCTTCAATACACAATTACCATGGGGGACTGACACCACAAATTATAAAAATCTTTTTCATTAATTACATCTTTAAAAGTGAATTATTCAAAATGAAATTGTATGTAACTATTGCACATATTTCAAAATGCTAGGCATTGAGGATTAATGATAGGAGCAACTGAATTATGTCTGGCATCATTTGAAAGATCAAGCTCCAATGAGGATGCAATATTCTCCATGGTGAATGTGTACTGACCTCTAGTGGTGGAATTGCATATTGTTTGTATTCTACGAATTCAAACATCACTGCATAAGGAACTAGTTATACCCGTGGTTAGTTCTGCCTCTGTTACAAAATGTGGAGTTCTTTGAAAACAAGAATACGGCAGTGATTCTCCTAATGATTAGAGGGCGCTTTAAAAAGCAGGAGAAGCTTGATGAGTCAGACTTGTGGGAATTACAACACATGCAATTCGTTATCGTTGGAGAACAAAGGCCATGACTGCAGGGAAAATAATATATACATTTAAAAATGTAAAGCTATCTGGAATAGCGCTTATAATTCCTGAAATTCATCTTCTTTACTTTTAAATAAGTGTGCTCAAGAGGAACTAATGGCAGGATTTAATTTGATTAAGTGTGAAATTAGTCATTGTGATTTTTACTAATTTCAATTTATTATGAATTGGCATGGAAATCGTATCTTTCTTGGTCCATGTGCAATAATTTCATTTGAATTAATCTAGCAATTAAAACTGCCAAGCATGGCCATGGACATGAACAAGTCAAGTTATGGGCTCCTTTTCAGTACTTCCTGATCACATGATATCGTGACCTTTCAACGCTGATTGCCCCACAGTAATAGGGTTTGTTTGGGAGTTGATTTTGTATCAGGTTTATTGTTTTTCA